>NC_059186.1:12097644-12397644 GCF_020631705.1 Daphnia magna | reverse complement strand
CCGTTTTTGCAGATTTTGACAAAAATGGGAAGGCTATACCCTTCCCACTTTTTCATTTTTGGCTAAATTCTAAATCTAATTTAAAATACATGATTTCAATTCTAAATTGAACGAAGATCATGAAAATCAAGGTTATTTTTGCGTAGGACTTGTAGTTTTTGAAATTTAGTAGAAAATAGGAGATCAAAGTTGATGCGCCAATTTAACGCGTAAATTTCAAAAATTACTAAGCCAACAAGAAAACTAATACTATAATCAAAATCAGCGTTCAATTTTGTGTATAATGTGTAATTTTTATGGAATTCCAAGAGATGTCCGTTTTTGCAGATTTTGACAAAAATGGGAAGGCTATACCCTTCCCACTTTTTCATTTTTGGCTAAATTCTAAATCTAATTTAAAATACATGATTTCAATTCTAAATTGAACGAAGATCATGAAAATCAAGGTTATTTTTGCGTAGGACTTGTAGTTTTTGAAATTTAGTAGAAAATAGGAGATCAAAGTTGATGCGCCAATTTAACGCGTAAATTTCAAAAATTACTAAGCCAACAAGAAAACTAATACTATAATCAAAATCAGCGTTCAATTTTGTGTATAATGTGTAATTTTTATGGAATTCCAAGAGATGTCCGTTTTTGCAGATTTTGACAAAAATGGGAAGGCTATACCCTTCCCACTTTTTCATTTTTGGCTAAATTCTAAATCTAATTTAAAATACATGATTTCAATTCTAAATTGAACGAAGATCATGAAAATCAAGGTTATTTTTGCGTAGGACTTGTAGTTTTTGAAATTTAGTAGAAAATAGGAGATCAAAGTTGATGCGCCAATTTAACGCGTAAATTTCAAAAATTACTAAGCCAACAAGAAAACTAATACTATAATCAAAATCAGCGTTCAATTTTGTGTATAATGTGTAATTTTTATGGAATTCCAAGAGATGTCCGTTTTTGCAGATTTTGACAAAAATGGGAAGGCTATACCCTTCCCACTTTTTCATTTTTGGCTAAATTCTAAATCTAATTTAAAATACATGATTTCAATTCTAAATTGAACGAAGATCATGAAAATCAAGGTTATTTTTGCGTAGGACTTGTAGTTTTTGAAATTTAGTAGAAAATAGGAGATCAAAGTTGATGCGCCAATTTAACGCGTAAATTTCAAAAATTACTAAGCCAACAAGAAAACTAATACTATAATCAAAATCAGCGTTCAATTTTGTGTATAATGTGTAATTTTTATGGAATTCCAAGAGATGTCCGTTTTTGCAGATTTTGACAAAAATGGGAAGGCTATACCCTTCCCACTTTTTCATTTTTGGCTAAATTCTAAATCTAATTTAAAATACATGATTTCAATTCTAAATTGAACGAAGATCATGAAAATCAAGGTTATTTTTGCGTAGGACTTGTAGTTTTTGAAATTTAGTAGAAAATAGGAGATCAAAGTTGATGCGCCAATTTAACGCGTAAATTTCAAAAATTACTAAGCCAACAAGAAAACTAATACTATAATCAAAATCAGCGTTCAATTTTGTGTATAATGTGTAATTTTTATGGAATTCCAAGAGATGTCCGTTTTTGCAGATTTTGACAAAAATGGGAAGGCTATACCCTTCCCACTTTTTCATTTTTGGCTAAATTCTAAATCTAATTTAAAATACATGATTTCAATTCTAAATTGAACGAAGATCATGAAAATCAAGGTTATTTTTGCGTAGGACTTGTAGTTTTTGAAATTTAGTAGAAAATAGGAGATCAAAGTTGATGCGCCAATTTAACGCGTAAATTTCAAAAATTACTAAGCCAACAAGAAAACTAATACTATAATCAAAATCAGCGTTCAATTTTGTGTATAATGTGTAATTTTTATGGAATTCCAAGAGATGTCCGTTTTTGCAGATTTTGACAAAAATGGGAAGGCTATACCCTTCCCACTTTTTCATTTTTGGCTAAATTCTAAATCTAATTTAAAATACATGATTTCAATTCTAAATTGAACGAAGATCATGAAAATCAAGGTTATTTTTGCGTAGGACTTGTAGTTTTTGAAATTTAGTAGAAAATAGGAGATCAAAGTTGATGCGCCAATTTAACGCGTAAATTTCAAAAATTACTAAGCCAACAAGAAAACTAATACTATAATCAAAATCAGCGTTCAATTTTGTGTATAATGTGTAATTTTTATGGAATTCCAAGAGATGTCCGTTTTTGCAGATTTTGACAAAAATGGGAAGGCTATACCCTTCCCACTTTTTCATTTTTGGCTAAATTCTAAATCTAATTTAAAATACATGATTTCAATTCTAAATTGAACGAAGATCATGAAAATCAAGGTTATTTTTGCGTAGGACTTGTAGTTTTTGAAATTTAGTAGAAAATAGGAGATCAAAGTTGATGCGCCAATTTAACGCGTAAATTTCAAAAATTACTAAGCCAACAAGAAAACTAATACTATAATCAAAATCAGCGTTCAATTTTGTGTATAATGTGTAATTTTTATGGAATTCCAAGAGATGTCCGTTTTTGCAGATTTTGACAAAAATGGGAAGGCTATACCCTTCCCACTTTTTCATTTTTGGCTAAATTCTAAATCTAATTTAAAATACATGATTTCAATTCTAAATTGAACGAAGATCATGAAAATCAAGGTTATTTTTGCGTAGGACTTGTAGTTTTTGAAATTTAGTAGAAAATAGGAGATCAAAGTTGATGCGCCAATTTAACGCGTAAATTTCAAAAATTACTAAGCCAACAAGAAAACTAATACTATAATCAAAATCAGCGTTCAATTTTGTGTATAATGTGTAATTTTTATGGAATTCCAAGAGATGTCCGTTTTTGCAGATTTTGACAAAAATGGGAAGGCTATACCCTTCCCACTTTTTCATTTTTGGCTAAATTCTAAATCTAATTTAAAATACATGATTTCAATTCTAAATTGAACGAAGATCATGAAAATCAAGGTTATTTTTGCGTAGGACTTGTAGTTTTTGAAATTTAGTAGAAAATAGGAGATCAAAGTTGATGCGCCAATTTAACGCGTAAATTTCAAAAATTACTAAGCCAACAAGAAAACTAATACTATAATCAAAATCAGCGTTCAATTTTGTGTATAATGTGTAATTTTTATGGAATTCCAAGAGATGTCCGTTTTTGCAGATTTTGACAAAAATGGGAAGGCTATACCCTTCCCACTTTTTCATTTTTGGCTAAATTCTAAATCTAATTTAAAATACATGATTTCAATTCTAAATTGAACGAAGATCATGAAAATCAAGGTTATTTTTGCGTAGGACTTGTAGTTTTTGAAATTTAGTAGAAAATAGGAGATCAAAGTTGATGCGCCAATTTAACGCGTAAATTTCAAAAATTACTAAGCCAACAAGAAAACTAATACTATAATCAAAATCAGCGTTCAATTTTGTGTATAATGTGTAATTTTTATGGAATTCCAAGAGATGTCCGTTTTTGCAGATTTTGACAAAAATGGGAAGGCTATACCCTTCCCACTTTTTCATTTTTGGCTAAATTCTAAATCTAATTTAAAATACATGATTTCAATTCTAAATTGAACGAAGATCATGAAAATCAAGGTTATTTTTGCGTAGGACTTGTAGTTTTTGAAATTTAGTAGAAAATAGGAGATCAAAGTTGATGCGCCAATTTAACGCGTAAATTTCAAAAATTACTAAGCCAACAAGAAAACTAATACTATAATCAAAATCAGCGTTCAACTTTGTGTATAATGCGTAATTTTGATGGAATTCCAAGAGATGTCCGTTTTTGCAGATTTTGACAAAAATGGGAAGGCTATACCCTTCCCACTTTTTCATTTTTGGCTAAATTCTAAATCTAATTTAAAATACATGATTTCAATTCTAAATTGAACGAAGATCATGAAAATCAAGGTTATTTTTGCGTAGGACTTGTAGTTTTTGAAATTTAGTAGAAAATAGGAGATCAAAGTTGATGCGCCAATTTAACGCGTAAATTTCAAAAATTACTAAGCCAACAAGAAAACTAATACTATAATCAAAATCAGCGTTCAATTTTGTGTATAATGCGTAATTTTTATGGAATTCCAAGAGATGTCCGTTTTTGCAGATTTTGACAAAAATGGGAAGGCTATACCCTTCCCACTTTTTCATTTTTGGCTAAATTCTAAATCTAATTTAAAATACATGATTTCAATTCTAAATTGAACGAAGATCATGAAAATCAAGGTTATTTTTGCGTAGGACTTGTAGTTTTTGAAATTTAGTAGAAAATAGGAGATCAAAGTTGATGCGCCAATTTAACGCGTAAATTTCAAAAATTACTAAGCCAACAAGAAAACTAATACTATAATCAAAATCAGCGTTCAATTTTGTGTATAATGTGTAATTTTTATGGAATTCCAAGAGATGTCCGTTTTTGCAGATTTTGACAAAAATGGGAAGGCTATACCCTTCCCACTTTTTCATTTTTGGCTAAATTCTAAATCTAATTTAAAATACATGATTTCAATTCTAAATTGAACGAAGATCATGAAAATCAAGGTTATTTTTGCGTAGGACTTGTAGTTTTTGAAATTTAGTAGAAAATAGGAGATCAAAGTTGATGCGCCAATTTAACGCGTAAATTTCAAAAATTACTAAGCCAACAAGAAAACTAATACTATAATCAAAATCAGCGTTCAATTTCGTGTATAATGCGTAATTTTTATGGAATTCCAAGAGATGTCCGTTTTTGCAGATTTTGACAAAAATGGGAAGGCTATACCCTTCCCACTTTTTCATTTTTGGCTAAATTCTAAATCTAATTTAAAATACATGATTTCAATTCTAAATTGAACGAAGATCATGAAAATCAAGGTTATTTTTGCGTAGGACTTGTAGTTTTTGAAATTTAGTAGAAAATAGGAGATCAAAGTTGATGCGCCAATTTAACGCGTAAATTTCAAAAATTACTAAGCCAACAAGAAAACTAATACTATAATCAAAATCAGCGTTCAATTTTGTGTATAATGTGTAATTTTTATCGAATTCCAAGGGATGTCCGTTTTTGCAGATTTTGACAAAAATGGGAAGGCTATACCCTTCCCACTTTTTCATTTTTGGCTAAATTCTAAATCTAATTTAAAATACATGATTTCAATTCTAAATTGAACGAAGATCATGAAAATCAAGGTTATTTTTGCGTAGGACTTGTAGTTTTTGAAATTTAGTAGAAAATAGGAGATCAAAGTTGATGCGCCAATTTAACGCGTAAATTTCAAAAATTACTAAGCCAACAAGAAAACTAATACTATAATCAAAATCAGCGTTCAACTTTGTGTATAATGCGTAATTTTGATGGAATTCCAAGAGATGTCCGTTTTTGCAGATTTTGACAAAAATGGGAAGGCTATACCCTTCCCACTTTTTCATTTTTGGCTAAATTCTAAATCTAATTTAAAATACATGATTTCAATTCTAAATTGAACGAAGATCATGAAAATCAAGGTTATTTTTGCGTAGGACTTGTAGTTTTTGAAATTTAGTAGAAAATAGGAGATCAAAGTTGATGCGCCAATTTAACGCGTAAATTTCAAAAATTACTAAGTCAACAAGAAAACTAATACTATAATCAAAATCAGCGTTCAATTTTGTGTATAATGTGTAATTTTTATGGAATTCCAAGAGATGTCCGTTTTTGCAGATTTTGACAAAAATGGGAAGGCTATACCCTTCCCACTTTTTCATTTTTGGCTAAATTCTAAATCTAATTTAAAATACATGATTTCAATTCTAAATTGAACGAAGATCATGAAAATCAAGGTTATTTTTGCGTAGGACTTGTAGTTTTTGAAATTTAGTAGAAAATAGGAGATCAAAGTTGATGCGCCAATTTAACGCGTAAATTTCAAAAATTACTAAGCCAACAAGAAAACTAATACTATAATCAAAATCAGCGTTCAATTTTGTGTATAATGTGTAATTTTTATGGAATTCCAAGAGATGTCCGTTTTTGCAGATTTTGACAAAAATGGGAAGGCTATACCCTTCCCACTTTTTCATTTTTGGCTAAATTCTAAATCTAATTTAAAATACATGATTTCAATTCTAAATTGAACGAAGATCATGAAAATCAAGGTTATTTTTGCGTAGGACTTGTAGTTTTTGAAATTTAGTAGAAAATAGGAGATCAAAGTTGATGCGCCAATTTAACGCGTAAATTTCAAAAATTACTAAGCCAACAAGAAAACTAATACTATAATCAAAATCAGCGTTCAATTTCGTGTATAATGCGTAATTTTTATGGAATTCCAAGAGATGTCCGTTTTTGCAGATTTTGACAAAAATGGGAAGGCTATACCCTTCCCACTTTTTCATTTTTGGCTAAATTCTAAATCTAATTTAAAATACATGATTTCAATTCTAAATTGAACGAAGATCATGAAAATCAAGGTTATTTTTGCGTAGGACTTGTAGTTTTTGAAATTTAGTAGAAAATAGGAGATCAAAGTTGATGCGCCAATTTAACGCGTAAATTTCAAAAATTACTAAGCCAACAAGAAAACTAATACTATAATCAAAATCAGCGTTCAATTTTGTGTATAATGTGTAATTTTTATCGAATTCCAAGGGATGTCCGTTTTTGCAGATTTTGACAAAAATGGGAAGGCTATACCCTTCCCACTTTTTCATTTTTGGCTAAATTCTAAATCTAATTTAAAATACATGATTTCAATTCTAAATTGAACGAAGATCATGAAAATCAAGGTTATTTTTGCGTAGGACTTGTAGTTTTTGAAATTTAGTAGAAAATAGGAGATCAAAGTTGATGCGCCAATTTAACGCGTAAATTTCAAAAATTACTAAGCCAACAAGAAAACTAATACTATAATCAAAATCAGCGTTCAACTTTGTGTATAATGCGTAATTTTGATGGAATTCCAAGAGATGTCCGTTTTTGCAGATTTTGACAAAAATGGGAAGGCTATACCCTTCCCACTTTTTCATTTTTGGCTAAATTCTAAATCTAATTTAAAATACATGATTTCAATTCTAAATTGAACGAAGATCATGAAAATCAAGGTTATTTTTGCGTAGGACTTGTAGTTTTTGAAATTTAGTAGAAAATAGGAGATCAAAGTTGATGCGCCAATTTAACGCGTAAATTTCAAAAATTACTAAGTCAACAAGAAAACTAATACTATAATCAAAATCAGCGTTCAATTTTGTGTATAATGTGTAATTTTTATGGAATTCCAAGAGATGTCCGTTTTTGCAGATTTTGACAAAAATGGGAAGGCTATACCCTTCCCACTTTTTCATTTTTGGCTAAATTCTAAATCTAATTTAAAATACATGATTTCAATTCTAAATTGAACGAAGATCATGAAAATCAAGGTTATTTTTGCGTAGGACTTGTAGTTTTTGAAATTTAGTAGAAAATAGGAGATCAAAGTTGATGCGCCAATTTAACGCGTAAATTTCAAAAATTACTAAGCCAACAAGAAAACTAATACTATAATCAAAATCAGCGTTCAATTTTGTGTATAATGTGTAATTTTTATGGAATTCCAAGAGATGTCCGTTTTTGCAGATTTTGACAAAAATGGGAAGGCTATACCCTTCCCACTTTTTCATTTTTGGCTAAATTCTAAATCTAATTTAAAATACATGATTTCAATTCTAAATTGAACGAAGATCGTGAAAATCAAGGTTATTTTTGCGTAGGACTTGTAGTTTTTGAAATTTAGTAGAAAATAGGAGATCAAAATTGATGCGCCAATTTAACGCGTAAATTTCAAAAATTACTAAGCCAACAAGAAAACTAATACTATAATCAAAATCAGCGTTCAATTTTGTGTATAATGCGTAATTTTTATGGAATTCCAAGAGATGTCCGTTTTTGCAGATTTTGACAAAAATGGGAAGGCTATACCCTTCCCACTTTTTCATTTTTGGCTAAATTCTAAATCTAATTTAAAATACATGATTTCAATTCTAAATTGAACGAAGATCATGAAAATCAAGGTTATTTTTGCGTAGGACTTGTAGTTTTTGAAATTTAGTAGAAAATAGGAGATCAAAGTTGATGCGCCAATTTAACGCGTAAATTTCAAAAATTACTAAGCCAACAAGAAAACTAATACTATAATCAAAATCAGCGTTCAATTTTGTGTATAATGTGTAATTTTTATGGAATTCCAAGAGATGTCCGTTTTTGCAGATTTTGACAAAAATGGGAAGGCTATACCCTTCCCACTTTTTCATTTTTGGCTAAATTCTAAATCTAATTTGAAAAACATGATTTCAATTCTAAATTGAACGAAGATCATGAAAATCAAGGTTATTTTTGCGTAGGACTTGTAGTTTTTGAAATTTAGTAGAAAACGGGAGATCAAAGTTGATGCGAAGCTCAAAGCTCTCCAATGCGAAAGGTGTCCTTTAATATTCCTGGTGTACTTCATGGCTAATGCGCATCGGAAGAAAACAACCGCCATCTACTATCGAAAAATGGTACCATTTGCGGTACTTATATAACCTACCTGTTTCTTGTTGTTCCGGGAATTCACGATGCACAGTTAAATATGATGAACAAATGGGCATTCCTTTTGCCATTTGAGGTTTAAGTATCTAGCACGAATTTCGATGAGATGTGATAGTTGCGATACACACTTACATCATGGAAGATCAACTATACTGACCAACTATAAAAGGTGAATCTGTAAGATTATTCAAAGGGGCTTTGATCTTAGAATATAAAGAAGAATAATAGCCGATAAACAAAATCCATTTTACTTCATTTCTACCTTCCGGTTTTGTTTCCCTTCACTTTGATAAAAATTTGATAAAAAAAAGTTCATCGTGACAGCTTTTGTTGCTAGGGGGCACGAAGCTGGAATTGGGATGCCTTTGCCGATAACAAAACACGTTCTTCTGCAAGCGACAATGGCCATGAAACTATTCACTTTGGGTGGGGCCTATACCTGTTCAAGACCGCGGAATAGTAGGCAACAACAACAAAAAAAAAGACATTATGGCTTGTCAAAGTTGGCAATGGCGAATCTGGCTTTACAGGGCTGGTGAGAGAATGTCGCGTGTAGTAATCGTGAGTGCGAATCACTTATCGCAAGTGACACGGGACAAATTGATTAGGGAATTTAGAAGGTACCACTTCATCAGATAATATACCTTTCACGGAGTGAGGTTGAGGAAGTTTCTGCTTTCTTTCTTTTTTTGTGTGTGTGTTATGTGCCACCGGCATATTTTGACAGTTTCAAAGTCACCGCCCGCCCATAGAATGAAGAGAATTCTGCAATGCGTTTTCCTTCTAATACCATGATGGTATACTTGATCGAACCGCCACGTCTCACAGTCAAGGTCCATCCGGAGTAATAAAAAGGAGCACCTCGACAAACGAATTCATCCAGAAGACGGTTGGAATTGTAGAACAAGACACGCCGAGAAAAGATTGGCGCCTTACTGAGACTTGCATCCGATCCTCAATCGCACACAGTTGTCGTTATTCTAATCAAGCTGGTAAGCTGAGTGTCATCACCGTGACCCTAAATTATCCAGGTAGTACACAAACAAGTTGCATCACATTTAAGCCTTTCGTTTCTGGATGCGGCCTGGATGATTTAACATTTGCAGTAGGTCTACCTACAATTAGATTCTTAATTTGACACATTGCATTTGTTCAACAAGATCTAGCAATGTTACGAACCAACTATTGGATGGCATCAGCCGCGTTCTTCCTGATGAATGCTGTGCTCTTCTGCCCAGTCAGTTGCAATGTTTATCGAACACATGATGCCTTTCTAATCGACGGTGAGGACTTTTATTTGCTTTTTTTTTCTCTCTTTTGTTGTCGTTTTAGTTTGGGTTTCTTTTGTTGCATTGAAGTTTTCCCCTATTCTGTATGCGCTATTCATATTCACGTTGAAGCGCTTGTGGGTGACTCATGTTAACTGGATTTTCCGGTTCTAAATGAAAAACAAAAGAAAAAACAAAACAACAAATGAGATAAAAAGACGAGTTCTTGAAATTGCATCATTTTCATAGTCTATAAAACCAAACAAAACAAAAAAATATTGTTATCTTAGTTATTCACGTTTGGAAAAGGTAATTGTAACATTCTTGAAATGCTATTTCTCTTCGGCGGAGGCCATTGCTCTGTACGCGGTCTCGTTACATTCCAAATGATGCACCGGTCCTACAGGCAGAATCCTATAGCTTACGAGAACGTTGACGAAATGGAATGTTTATGGGGTATCTAACGAATGGCATTTTGCGCTGTTGAATGCCATCAGGCGCAGAGACCCGAAACGACGGTGGATTTTACCAGTCAAGTCATCTACCGAGCAACACCTTCATGCTGAAGGAAAAATCGTGTTTCACGAGGCATGGCAGTTTTGGCTCCTGCTCACCAATTCGCGCTTGCTATACGCTAACGAGGTTGCCCCACGTAAATCAGCTGGACCTGTGGGCCGTCCTAACTAGCGGCACTTGCCAATACGCCGATGAGGATGGCAATCAGGTAATCGAATTCTCACAAACCCATACAGATGACGAGCATTCAATCCATTCGACAGATGAGTTCCTTACAAATGATCGTACCTATATATTCATAGGTTTACGGAGTCTGTTGTCCCAGACCAACAATGCAGACTAACAACGGCAACGTACAAGTGCTGGACGGCAGTTTCGGTACTGAATCCATCCCGATGCTGGACCGAATCAACCCTTACAACAGCCCGTCGTCCAGACCACCGTATGTTCGTCCGCAGATAAATGGCCCACCGAGGCCAACTGACTTCGCAATCAATCCGTTCAATGACACGAGGCAGTCGACCACCTGTGGCGTAGGACCCACTAAAACGCTTAGTTTCGACGAACAGCGCATCGTTGGAGGAACCAACGCCGCCAAGAATTCCTGGCCTGGCATAGTGCGTTCGCATCACTAGAAAAATCCAATCAAAAATGCATATTTAAAAAACATTCAACGTGATCAACGACCTAAACAGAGAATTGGAATTTCTTAAAGGTGGCGCTGAGATCGAACGGCTTCGCCATCTGCGGTGGATCTTTGATTTCCCCGAGCCACGTCCTGACAGCCGCCCATTGCGTTGACTCGTAAGATTTCATTCAAACAATCAAACAAAATCAAGTGAATCGTTTAAAAAGAGCTTGAGACCATGTCGGACGTCGGACAGGGTGACGCAGTGGAACATCAAAGAGCTTTCTGTCGACTTGGGCATGCACAGCTTGGAACCAAGCGACGCGCAGGAAACGAGAGCCGTTCGCAGGGTGACAATTCACGGCCGATGGGATCCCGCCACCAACGTAAATTTGATGCAGACAAATAATAAAACACGAACCAATTTCTAGATCGAAATGGCTGACCTATTTTCGTTTACCTGTCAGAACAACGACGTGGCCATTTTGACTCTGTCGTCGCCAGTGCCTTACGACGCCACCATTTCGCCCGTCTGTTTGCCGCCGCAAGGTTCCAGCAACCAGTACGTTAGCCGAGAGGCGGCCATTATCGGATGGGGAACGGTGAAAGAAGGTACACATTCAGAACGAGTGCCGTCTCGTGTGTCTGTTTCACCAGCGTCGCACGCGTCTGTTGTCTCCGCTCGATTCAGGTGGATCTCAGCCGTCCGTCCTACAACAATCGACCGTCAAAATCATAGCCAACGCGAAATGCAGATCAAGTTACCCGGACATTAGCGCCGGCATGTTATGCGCCGCCGCTCCTGGCACCGACACTTGCCAGGTACTCCAATCGAACAGCAAGCCGTTGGCCACTTGACACGTCAAAAGTTAAAAGGCAATCAGCAACTCATGTTCCGTTAACCATTTTACTTAGGGTGACAGCGGTGGTCCGCTGCTCGTCCGGCCATCGCCGAGCTCCCCTTGGACCCAGGTTGGAATCGTCAGCTACGGTGTCGGTATGTATATATAGCTGTTCAGCTTAAACGCGAGCTTAAAAGGTTGACCCGGCCATATTTGTCTCAATTGTGTGGCCAATTTTGATTGGCACTTGGCAGGTTGTGCCCAACCAGAATATCCGGGCGTCTATGCCAGAGTGACATTTTACCGCAGCTGGATCAACAAATACGCCACTGTCTAAGGTTGCCCTGGCGTAGCATGTGTCGCGGAACGAGCTGAAACTTTAAATACGAGTTGGGCTGAACTGCAGAGCGGATACGAGAGGGGAGTGGTGGAGCCTGCAGTGCAACAGACGAAACATAAAAAGGGGTTCAATCGTCCGATCGTACACTAATTATTCAATAGCGTTTCATTACCTGTCACCGGATATGCGTTTTTCGTCCATCAATGCGGCATTCGAGCATTGGAATTGCTCTTGAATTTCAATCAAAAACCACAATTCTGTAATCAAATCGGTGAATTTTGAGATGCCAAAAATACACAAAAACAACAGCAGTTGAGCACCAGGCCTTTTTGCTTTCATAAATATATACACGTGAATACGTAAAAAGTTCAAACACAAGAGGTGGTTCAATGAAACGACTGGAAAGGCAGACACGTACAACTCGTTCCTACTCTGCCAGGGAATTAAAACCGGATTTCGTTTTTTTTTTTTTTTAAAGACCAAAGGCAATAAAATAAATATTAAATAAAATAAATATAATACCCGGCAGTAAGTTGGCAGTATTACGATTATAATTGGATTGTTGGCTGTACTTGCTGGAAGACGGTTGTTCGTTTGCGTTGACGCATTCCCTTGCAGCCGACGGCGAATGACCGCGACCGTCTATAATCAACGATTGGTTGCAACCACAAAGCGGATTTTATTCGAGTCGACCTTCGTCACAACATGTGGAATCAGACGATGGATCCGGCCATATCACCTGAGGCCATCACCGGGTAATTGAGAATAATCATTAGAAAAACATAAAAAAAACCAAAAAACTTTCAATCAGCTGAGTGAATGAATGGGATCGAAAGTATAGCCATGGCCACAGAAGGTCAGAAATGTAAATCGATTGGAGACAATGTCGCTATCGGAAATGCTTTGCGTGATTAGAGGCAAGGCATTACTAGAGGGGGGGCAACGACCCACCAAAACACGCCCACCGAACAGAGATAACGAAAAGGAATACGAATTGCGTGCCAACAGGATATCCCGACAGAAAGGTGAAGAGAAACACGGAGCTCGGAGCTATTTATCATTTGTCAAAGGCAGAAAGATTGTGGCCGAAGATGAATTAAGTTCGGATACAAGATTGAAATGCAAACGCAATTTCCAAAGAGCGCATCGTTTTTTGTTTTGTTTTTCTTTCCTTTTTGAGGAGCTTCAAAGATTCCAGACATTTGTAGAGTGAATGACATGCGCTAAGTGGCCGACCGAAATGATATTCTACGAATCAAAGGTTGGACATCGACAAGTCATCGACCACTAAACAGGAAACAAAAAGAGAAAAGGACAAAAAAAATGTCCGTTTTTCCAGTTTTCCAGTTGACAATTGCACGTACGTGATGAACAGGTTGGCTGTCATTAGCAAAGTCTCAAAAGCCTTGATATAAAAGAGCCCCGAAAGAGGCAAGTTTGTCAGAAGCGACTTGCGAGTCGTTCACTGCAGGGGAAACGTTCCATCATTTCACATTCGTCCTCTTCAATACGATAATCGAGTCCAACAGCCTCAAATTGATTAGCATCCCATCTCAGGTAGGCCATTGTAAACGTTTTCCAAGCATTTCACCTCTGGCCAGTGACTGACTTAAAAGAACCGACGTTTATTATCTCATCTTCTACGGGCAGCAGTTTCAAAACAGATTGGCAAATGACTGGACCTTTTGACGCAGTAAGAGCATTAGCTTCTTTAGCTTTACTGGTGGCCGTGCTGTCATCCTCTCGCTCTGTCAATAGCCAAGTCTTCCGGACGAGAGATGCCATCATCATCGAAGGTGAGTCTTGATATCCGGCTGTCATTAAAATTTGCATGGGCTGCTTCCATCAGTCCTTGCATGGTGAGTCTATGGACATGGTCACATGGACTGGAAGTAGGACACATTTTCGTGTCCTCTGAAATAGAATGAAATGGAATGGAACAAAACAAGAAAATGTACAGTAGAAGAAGAAGAAACTCATGATACTCCCTCAATGTCTATTTCAGGCAGAAGCGACTGGTACCCGTACGCCGATTTAGCTGGCCACAGTCCAATGTTGAGTGAACGATCGTGTTTTACGAGAGACGGAAATCTCGGCTACTGCACGTCCGTCCGCTCTTGCTACCCGACGCTGGCATTGCCGCCATTGCATCAAGCGGAAACGTGGGCCATTCTCAGCAGTGGCACCTGTCACTACGCCAGGGACGACGGCTTTCAGGTCGTCGTCGTTTTTGCATACAATTCAATGCAAAATCATTGACCATTGAAAAAAGAACTACGTTTTAATGTCCTCTTACCTCTTCATTAGGTTTACGGCGTGTGCTGCTTGAAATTAGCCACCAGACACGATCCCGATCATGACGACGACGACGGTCGAGATGCCGACGGTTCATACGGATCGATCCAGCTGGTGCTGCCGCTGAATCGCTACACCAGCCAGTTGCTGCAGCCGCTCAACTTTCAACGGCCGTCGCGTAGGAAACCTGGCGACGTCGCGTCGACCAGCGTCGATGCGGACAAGAACATGCCCGGTTTCAAGCAATCGCTCACCTGCGGCACCGGGCCCATAAAGACGCTGACCTACGACGAGCAGCGCCTGTTTGGACCGAGCGAAGCCGACAAAAATTCTTGGCCAGGCACCGTAAGTGACACACAAAACATCGCCTTTCGTTGATGAGACGAGTCGAATAAGCGTCAGCAATCAACTCAACGGCAATTGCTCTTTCACGATTCGCAAATTTCCACAAATAGGTGTCGCTGAGATTCAACGGCAAATTCCTGTGCGGTGGATCGCTGATTGGGCCGACTCAAATTCTGACGGCTGCCCACTGCGTCGACAAGTGGGTTCTATTTTACTATTCGACAATGCCAACTTGACAAATGCAAATTTTCACTTACCAACGTACCGTCCATCGTCGTAGCGTGTCGTGGGGCGCAGTTTCTCAGTTGAGCGTCGAGCTGGGCATGCACGTGCTCAACCCAAGCGACGCCGAGATGAAAAAACCAGTGCGTCGAATCATCATTCACAGAGGATGGAGCAGAAGCACTAAAGTAAGCCCCGTGGGGTGGGGTGCGGTGGGGTGGGAAAAGAAAAGACAAACGATGCAACTGATTTTGTTTTGTTTGTTTTTTCCAAATTCGTGTCACAGTACAACGATATCGCCATTCTCATTCTGGCTTCGCCCGTCGTTTATACGACCACCGTTTCGCCCGTCTGTTTGCCACAACAGGGTTCCACCAACGACCAGGAGTTCATCAAAGAGGCGTCCTCCGTCGGATGGGGAACAATCAGAGAAGGTATACGTACGTCCGCATATTTAAGAAATAATCCAAGAAAAAGCCCATCGTCCGACCAAGGACGAACAAGAAAAGAGAGAAAAGAGAAAAGAGTTTTTTGGTTGTTTCTTCTTTTTTATCGTTCAGGTGTGTTTTTCTCGTCGACTGCCCTTCAGCACACGACCGTTAAGATATTAGACAACTCGCAATGCAAAGAAAGTTATCCGAACATCATCGGCAGCATGCTGTGCGCTATCGCACCCGAGAGCAACACTTGCCAGGTACTACGTAGTACGTTATTTAAAAGAGCATTGCAATTCATGCAAATGAGCAAACATTTAAGACAGGCGCAAAAAAATATATATATAATTAAAAATAATTAAAAGCGTTTCTTAATCATTGCCCCTTCCCCATTTCTAGAGTGACAGCGGCGGTCCGTTGTACAACCGAACGTCACCAGATGCACCTTGGGTACAGCTGGGCATCGTCAGTCATGGAATCGGTACATTTCTTTACATGCTCTCAATCACGGCAATAACACACAAACTAATTGAATGTGTTTTTTTTTTCGTTTTTTGTTTTTTTAAAGGGTGTGCCAGACCAGGATATCCGGTTGTCTACACCAGGGTGTCGAATTACAGGACGTGGATCAGGCTCCTTTCGAGAGTTTGATCACGAAATCGGCCCATCACTGCCCCGTCCCTTCACCCCATCAAATTCTCACGCCACCAAACGCGTTGCTTCTTCCCGGGCAACAAGGGAGAAAACAAGGAAAATATTATTTGGGGATCAATCGTGTTTCTCTTCATTTGACCATTTGTTTCCTATATGCTATAATAAATGCAACGATATTTAAAGCTGAGATGGCCCATCCCAAACGTGATTACATTACTCTTAGCGATCAAAACAATGAACCAATCTTCGTTCGCATTATGGACTCTATTTGATGACTAATGGGTTTTTTAAAATAAAAAGTGAAGTTGCACTCACCCGATGACGAGATCGCTGCTATTCTAAATAGAATGGGCCGGCTATGCGGACAAGTATATCGGATGAACAGGAAACACACAAGTAGAGAGGATGCTGAATAAATGCCGTATGGTAGGCTACGTTATGTATTTTCTCGACTGGTTTGGTTGTTCCCTATCAACGCCTTTATTAAGCGGGCTGTATAGCTGAAGCAACGCAGGACTATCGATAATCGGGTCTGGTATCAAACCATCATCTGGAAAAAAGAAAAAGGATTTAAAATAACAAGAATTGATCGAAATTTATCAATGAGTTCATTCGACTAGTATACGTCTTTTTGCATAAGGTGAATGCACAGCTGAAGGAAGAAGCAGGGGAAGGAGGATTAAGGAAATAAAAAGATAATTGGCGCTTTGTGTCACCGGAACAGGTTGCAACTATAGAGTTTAGACAATGGCAATGGATGTATAGCCTAACACAAAAAGCCAGCTGATTCAGAATAAAAGACTGCCCCTTCATTTTGTTTTTAGCTTCTTTTTTGTTGTTGTGGGGGTTGATTGACCGATCTCCTAAAAGCTAAAAGCAGCGGACAGGGCGTGATCGAGCAACGATAATGATGGACATACGCCAGACTCGTATGCTAATATGTCTGTGTGTTTTGCTAACGAAAAAAAATGATAATTAAGCTCGAGGTGATGTTCAACTTGATGCCGTTTATGACGGAGCACGTCCCTGAAAGTATAAATATTTGAAGAGCAACGTTATAAAACATTTCTGCGTTTGTTGATTCATTGAAATCATTTCGTCCCTTTGCCCGAGGGGTATTTTGTTCTTGTTCTTCGAAATGACGACTGTGGCGCTGCCTGTTAGTGAAGGAATCTTCTTAAAAGCAGATCCGATTGTGGCAAATTCATTTAGAACCAATCCGAGAGTTGAGTTGATGAAACGGGTTCAGCAACTAGTCGGGCGTAGGTTCACCTCTACTGAAAGCAACGTCAACTTGCTCTGGCCCCTGCTATTTTATTTGCTCGACATCACATACACACACACGGCATCGAGCGTCACGATGGCACCGACCCGAGTTCTTCAGTTGATGGTCTCGACCATCTTCACCGCGCTATTCGCATCGGTGTTGTCTCCCCGCTCAGCAGTTACGGCAAGCATCTACCAAACCAGCGATGCCATCGTCATCGAAGGTGAAGTTCGTCTTTGTTTTTGTTTTGTTTTTTTTCATTTTTTAGTTGTGATCTTTCGACATGTCAATCGAAAAGAAACACAAGTGCAGTGAACTGCTGCTAGAACGGAACGCAAACATTGATACTTCAGCAATGGACGAAAGATGGCAGGTATAGAGGGAATTTTGACGGGACTCTGTACAAGCCCCAATTGATGGAGCCCCAAAACTCTGATCCAACAACTGGTTTTTCGGCTTCGTTCGAAAATGGAAGACGGTGGATTTCAATGTTTAAGTTGCAGGGGGAAAAGAAAAATTATGAATTGTTTTCCTAAAAACGACATCAAGACGAACCCGTTATTATTTTGAATCATATTATTTTTCGGAATCGGGTTCATTTCCAATTCAAATTGAATCATGTCTGTATGACGCAACAATGACGTGATGTGCCTGTCGATTGCAGCCGGAGACGTTGGGGACGACCAGAGCACGTACCAAAATGTTCTGCTGAGCAACAGCTTCATGAAGGAAAAGGAGCGCTCGTGTTTTACCAGAGACGGCCGATTCGGTTCGTGCATGACGATCCGTTCGTGCTACCCGAACATCAAGTTGCCCCAGTTGAGACATTTGGGTCCGTGGACGACGGCCATTCGTGGTACGTGCAACTACTTTGCAGAAGATGAAAAAATGGTAAAACTACACGAATTTGGGCTTACACAACAATCAAGTGGCATCACAGACCCCAATCTATATGATAATCAACCAATAAGCGAACAGCAGAAATCGAGAGATTGAAAATGTGTCTCGACTTGTGTATTAGGTTTACGGCGTCTGCTGCTCAAAACAGGCGGACGGAGATGATTACGACGAGCTTGGCGACGGATTTCACCAACCGTTTTCGACTGTGTCGGCCAATATCCACGACGGCCCGGCCCACAGCTCCAACACTCCCTGGCTGCTAAACGCACCACTCGGGCAGGCAAACACACACAAAACCAACGAATGGATCAAGGGATTCATCGATTCAAAACAATCGATCCCGTGCGGCGCCGGACCGGCCAAACTGCTGAGTTTCGAAGACCAGCGCATCGTCGGAGGAACGGACGCCGTCAAACATTCCTGGCCAGGCATAGTGAGGTTTCAATATTAGATTTCGCTAAGTAAAGCTCTCGATACGATTACATGAAAAATTGCGTATAAATGTACCCCACATGTAAGGCTGGGTTGAGATACTCGGGCTTTCTTTTCTGTGCCGGATCTCTGGTCGCCCCCACCAAAATCCTGACGGCCGCTCACTGTGTCGACTGGTAAGCGTCTAAGAAAAACGCTCGACTCTGTTCGAATCAAAGGATTGTCTCAAATTCAATTTCGAAATGATCGTCTCCTATCCGCGTAGGATAACAGACTCGGCTATCGACAAACTGTCTGTCGACCTGGGGATGCACGACAAGGACCAAGGCGACGCGCTGCTAACCAAAATGGTCAGTCGACTCGTCATCCACAAAGGTTGGATGCCCACGACTATGGTGAGTGAGTCGAGGTTTTTCGCGGCAATTTCACTTTTCAATGTTTGACTTTTGTTGTTGTTGAGCCAACAGTACAACGACATTGCCATCCTCACCCTGGACTCGCCTGTCACTTACACGTCCGCCATTTCGCCGTTCTGTTTGCCTCCGCCCGGTCTGGCTGATCGGTACGTCGGCAGCGAGGCTGCCATCATCGGATGGGGAGACGTCCAGGAAGGTAAAGTTTGAACTGTCAGTGCCCCTACTTGTCTCGTCAAACTGTTGCCCCTGTTCTACTTTTCTTCTCCGGTTCGGTTGGCTCCAGGTGGGCCTGGAAAGCCAGTCCTGCAGCAAGCGACCGTCCAAATAGCGGCCAACATGAAATGCCGAAAAATATACCCGTTACTAGCCTACAGCATGTTATGCGCTGGCGCACCAGGAAGAGACACTTGCCAGGTGCTTCATTTTGTTTTCATTTAAAAAACGCGCAACGATGGTTGTCCAAACAACGACATTGCCGTATACATTGTGCCCTTATGGTACTGCAGGGTGACAGCGGAGGTCCGCTGCTGGTGCGATCATCATTCGGTTCACCTTGGACTGTGGCTGGCATAGTGAGTTACGGCATCGGTATGTATCTTGCATTTCAATTCATTAACACATCAATTCAAATTAAATGAATGTTTTTCGAAGGATGCGCAAAACCAGGAATACCCGGTGTCTACACCAGGGTAACGTCTTTCAGGCCATGGATCAGGTTTCATTTACTGTTTTGATTGCCAACACATTTGACTACGGCCGATTGTTGAACAATAATTCGAAATGAACGTCATATTTACAGAGTTATGATATAATACACCGCGCATCGATTGAAAATAATTATAAATAAATCGACCAAATCGCTGGCCATTCGCTAACGGTATAGGCATACGGATTGAATTTTTACTGTTTTTACCTGTCCAACATTGGTACAGCTTGTAACCAAACCAAACCTCGACAAAAGGGCAATGGGACGGACTTTTATTATTCGTCTTCACTACTCGCACACCGTTGTAAAACGATGCACGCACTGAGACATTGCAGCTGCTCCAGCGATTGACTCGTGTGCACGTCCCCGTTGCCATGGGAAACATCAAGAGCTGATAGTGAAAAGTGAAGAAAACATAATCAACCGCTATGGAAACAAGAGACGAAAGACCGAAAATGAGTTTCACCAGTTGTTCCGGGAGTTGTTCTTCAATTGCAAGTGCAAATGACTGTTGACGACGAATTCGGGCAGTATGCAAGGGCCAATGCATTTGCAAAAGGAAACAAACGTGGCACGCCACCGCGTCAAAGCTAATGGCAATAAAAAGATCTCACGCCAAATTCCATCGTGCAACACTCACGAAAGAGAATTGGGGATGCCGTTTCTTTTGATTTCAGCCGTCGTTGCTTCTCTTGTTTTACGCATCGATTCATTCGCTCCCTTTTCTAGACGACGATACGACTAGACGAACAATTCAAATGAAGATAACGAGTCGATTTCTATTCCATAGGCTGAAGGCGATTAAAAGATGGATCTTTGCTATCTGGGATTACACATTTGCAATGAAGATTGGAAAAGTCAAAAGAAAAATCATGTCGGCCTGTAGCGCGAGCGCGACTCGTATTTCCAGCATTGAAATACTACCGTTAGGCGTGTGTGATGAAAGACGGTGCGACCATTGCGCCACACGCGCAGCCTTAATAAAAAAAAACAGGAAAACCTGGGCGAAATTCATCCTCCGCCCAAACACTGACCGACAACCGGTATCGAGACCGTTTCTACAATAACTCGTCCCCCCCCCTCTTTCGTGTAATTGAAAAAGGCTTGAGGCACTCCAATGCTAAAGTTGAACAGCATGTCATAGAAAAGCAGAACAGATTCTAGAATGGAGGTTAGTTGTTCGAAAGCATTTGGTTAAGTGGTAAGACTTCCCATCTGAATGCTATGCTCCCGTTTCTATCCCATCGCAGTTCTACGTAACGCAGAGCTCACGGACATCACGCACACAGCAATTGCTTGTCGTTCTCTGCAGTGTTGATGCCCAAATAGCCGGGCTTTAACCGACAGCGGCTGAATGTCAACTGTTTTTCTGTTGTGCTTGTACGTAAAAGGAGTTCCGATAGGACGAGTTGTTTTTAAAAGCTAGTTGAGAGTGGGCGACATTGCCAACACCGTCCTCAAACAATTGACAGTCGCATTTGACAATTGCCGCCACTCGCAGTATCGCGGCAGAAACGACGCCTGTGCGACTCGTAGTGCGACCATGACGCAAATCGATCGCTTAATCGCATCAGCCATTTGTTTCGTCGTCGCTTCCTTGTCCTTCCGCCCGGCCAATGGTCTCTACTCTCAAACGGCTGATACGATCGTCATCAAAGGTGAGAGCCATGCGTGTTTCTGAATCTTCTTTTCCTTCGATTGTCTTTGATTTGGCCGTTATCATGTTAAAACACTGGCAACAAATAGGCACGAGAAAACAAACAAACAAAAAAACAGTCGGACGTGCGATAAACGTAAACGTAAAAGGTTCTTCAAAGAATCGAGCGTGAACTGGATTATCCCGTTTCACGTTGTCAGACAAGAAAAAACAAATGCCAACTGATTTGAAATTAGGTCGAATGTTGTTTTCTTTCTTCTTTAAAAAAAAAATTGAATAAGCCTTCTTCGCAACAAAGCAATTTTTGTTGCTGTTCGACATCCTTTTTTAAATAAAAAACAAGTAGAAAAAAACAAAACAATTCCAAACTGACTGCACTTTTGATGCGCATTGCGATCGCAGCAGGAGACGTGGCAGAGGACGTCCAATTGCACGAGACCCATTTACTCAGCGACGATTTCATTCACATGAAGGAGAGCACTTGCCTGACCAAGGACGGTGACTTGGGATTTTGCACGTCGTTCCGCTCTTGTTACCCAGGTACGAAACGGACCCAGTTGACCTACGCCGAAATGAAGGCCATTGCCCTTCGCGGCACTTGCCAATACTTGCGAGAAGACGACGGACAAAAGGTGAGTTTGGAAAAAATCAAATAAACTGTCCGATGCTCATTCTCTAGCACAAGATGCGTAACGAACGAAAGACAACTAATAAGCCAATCTACTTTGCAGGCCAACGGCATCTGTTGCCCGAAAGATTACAGCGATGATTACGACGACTACGGTCTGGATCTAGACAATTTCTACCAATCCGTTGCGCCGCCCATACCAGTTTTCCCCTTCGAAGCCCAACCACCCAATCCCAATGTCCCACCATGGTTGCACCCATCTTACGGACTGCAAGACATCAAAACCACATCGATGGAATCCGAGGAAGAATTCGAAGAGATTGATACCCTACGACAATCGCTTATTTGCGGTGCTGGACCATCGAAAGGTTTAGATCCAGAGATGCACAGAGTCGTAGGAGGAACTGATGCCGCCAAGAATTCGTGGCCTTTTATGGTAAACATTTTTTTTGTGAAATCAAAATCAATAAATCAATGATCGAAGGTTCCGCGATTCGTTGCAGGCGGCCCTCAGATTCAGTGGCAAATTTCTATGCGCTGGATCCTTAATTTCACCGACAAAAATCCTCACGGCTGCCCATTGCGTGTCCGCCTTAATTGGTCTTAGACGTCGGCTGACTGTTGACCTCGGCATGCACAACCTGAACCCTAGCGACGCTCAAGAGACTAGAAAAGTCCGTCGAATCAAAATATTTTGGGGATACAACATGAGGACAAAAGTGGGTTTCAATTGTTTTTATTTGCCTCGATTTAACACGCACCCAAAGTCATTCAATTTCTTCCCCCCGCCCCTTTCCGTTTAAAAAAAAAAAATTTAGTTTAATAACGACATTGCCATTTTAACGATGGCATCGGCCGTGAATTTCACGTCGACCATATCGCCCGTCTGTTTGCCGCCAATGGGGACCAGAGAAAGATATTCAGAGAAAGCGGCGGCAGTCATCGGATGGGGATCGCTAGCTTACGGTACGCAAACATTTCTTCAAATGTATTGATGATTTGATCGGAAACTATTTTACGCTTTCTCATTAACACCAAGAGGGTCACCCGCAGCCAAAAGTTTTACAGGAAGCTATCCTTAAGGTCACGCCAAACTCAAAATGCAAAGAAAGTTACAAGAAAGCTGGCTTTACAATAGCTGATGGCAGTATGATATGCGCTGCTGCTCCTGGTAGAGACGCTTGCAGAGTAAGTGGCACGCACGTTGGGCAACAAAAAAAAAACAAAACACGTTTTCTTATTTTTTGAATTCGCAGGGTGACAGTGGCGGTCCACTTATTATTCAAGCGACGCCAAATTCCCGTTGGATTCAGGTTGGCATCGTCAGTTTCGGAATAGGTAAATGGCTGTCCTGTTTGCACGGTGTGGTTGCGATAGCTCACTACGGTAACAACACTGGCGTTGCTTATACTATACAGGTTGCGCAAGAGCGGAATATCCGGGCGTTTTCACCAGAGTGTCAGCATTCAGATTCTGGATTAGACTAGCGTCAGGGGTGTAACGAGATTCACACTTCCATGCATTTATATGGGCTTTTTTTTTAAGCGACGACGAGGAAGAAAGCGAGACGAAGAAAAGATCGCCGCCTGCTGTTCGGGGGATCCGTAATACCAACTAAACTTATTTACCTGTCATTTGACTGTTTCATGATTCGCATTTCGTTCATTGACTTGTTAAATGTATGATTACACTGGTTACAACTTGAACTTTCTACATCTCAGTTCGCATAAGACTATATGAGTTCAACGCTGTATTTAGAATGTCGGGGCCTAAACTGAACCGACTGCAATGAAATTTATGCACAAGTGAAACAAACGACTTGAGATTTAAAAAACATGGAAAATTATATAATCACAGATGAAATCCGTGCTGCATAATGACAAGTTTTTAGATCAAGTTTGCCACAAAAATGCCACAATTCGAGATGGAAAAAGACAAAGAAACCAGCGCAAAAAGGAGTGCGTTAGCCGGGAGTCGAACCCGGGTCTATTGCTTGGAAGGCAACAATGCTAACCGTTATACCACTAACGCTTATCAGAAACTTTGAACATTTATATACCGTAGAAGAAATCGAGGAACCAAGTAAAACTATTAAATTGTAACTATCTTGGTTACATCTCGATTGGACGATCACAAGTAAACACAACTGATCAACAAAAAGATACAAATAATTGACGAGGTTGAATATAAGGGTGTCAAAAACGAGCCTGTACACCCAAATATGTAAGTGTAAATTGCGACAGGTGCGACGGTAAAACAGCTCAAACTGATTACTTCATTACACTAAAACAAAGGGGACTGTAAATTGATCGATAAAAACTTTTTGTGGACTTTCCCAATAACGTCAGCAATTAAACTTGTTGCAAAAAAAGGAGTGCGTTAGCCGGGAGTCGAACCCGGGTCTATTGCTTGGAAGGCAACAATGCTAACCGTTATACCACTAACGCTTGGAGTTACAACACCAAAACTGTGATTATAACAGTAGTCCCTTGTTAGTTTTAACATTAAACATTTTAAATAACTAGCCAAGAGCCTAAACAGATGATTGCTCGATTGCTTTTCTCGTAGTAAGTACAGTACACCCAAAAACAGTCTCGACAGCAAATCAGTAAATATGTTGTAGAGTATGGTAATGGACATTTAGCTTTGATGCTAAAAACTGGAAACTACGAGTGTAATTAAATGCGGGATCACGACTCAGTTTTAAGAATAGTACCCTTTCTACAAGTGGATTGGTTAACTGACACAATCTTCGATTAATCAACCAATCAAATCGCCAGAGAAAAGATCCGCTATCAAAACGATGAACGACAACGAACAAACGATGCGAATGACACATAAAAATAGTCAATCAAGCAAAAAATAGTCGAAGAAAAGGAATAAAATTTGTGATCCGGCAACGCAGCACGCGGCGGTTAATTCAATCAAGAGTGTGCAAGAAAGTCGTTTTCTTTCGTGAAAACCTTGTATAAAACGCAAAGCTCTTAAGTTATCAATTCACAGAGCGCAAGAAGTGGCTGTCTCTATTGTCAAAGGAAATGTTTCCTTCGCATTAAATACGAAACACTTGACGAGGACTGGACGAGGTTTGGAAATTACATGAAAGGCGTGATCAAACCACAATGCCCAATTCTACCGCGAACACTGAATGAAATTCACCTTTCGAATGAAAAAGTAATAATAATCATTCGAAACATTAACCAACTTTTCACCCCAATCACACAATATGGTTTACCATTCAAGTGCAATAAATTATCAGAAAAAAACACTTCACTGAACTTGGGGATTAAAGAGTTTTATTTTTTTTTCTTTCAAAACAGAGTGCGTTAGTCGGGAGTCGAACCCGGGTCTATTGCTTGGAAGGCAACAATGCTAACCGTTATACCACTAACGCTTATTCGCTAGAAAAGTCGATTAATTTGTGACCAGGAAACAAGAATCACTGATCAACTTTCAAAAAAACAGATAAATAAATGCAGGTTACCACAAGAGCGATCGTTGTGTCTCATGCAATCAATAATTTTTAACAAGCCTCATTGCGACGTGTGTGACATCTAGAGTAGAAGAATGAAATACGCGATACGAAAAAGGAAGGAGAATTGATAGAGAAATGTGAAGTGGATTTGACTCAAGTAGGAGCTTTTTCAAAATAAATTTCCCTCCTCAAGTAACGCAGACAAATGCCTTATCAGTTTAGTTAAACTGAGCCAAACTGTTCTGGGTTTCACGACGAAAGATTTTTAGTTTTCAACGCTATGTGTTTCCCCCTTAGAAAGCAGAACTAAATCGAGTTGGTTCAAAAACGGATGAAAAAGTTTTGCGATGTCTGCAACTCTAACAATTACCACAAAGTTTTAAAGAAAACCAGATTTCAAAATCAAAGATATGTCCATACAAGAGATTTCGAAATGTCAAACCTGCCCGCCGTTTTTCTATTCGTCTATAATAACGATGGAATTACCAATATTAATGTTATTTGTTGTGTCTGATAAAGACTTGTTTTGCAAGGTTTTATTGACGGACGCAATCGCAAAGTCTAACAAAACGGAGTGCGTTAGCCGGGAGTCGAACCCGGGTCTATTGCTTGGAAGGCAACAATGCTAACCGTTATACCACTAACGCTTGCTGCATCAATTTGTTGATTAATTTGTAATCCGGAAACTTGATTCATTGACCAACCTATCAACCAAAATGATTCGTTTGCTGGGTTTTTAGAAAAAGGTAAGACTTTTTAACACGTTAGATGTCATGGCGTTAAAAAAATCAATCAAGTTGATTAAAAAAACGAGAAAAGTGTTGGTACCCAGTCCGCAATGCTCATTTCATCTGCAAACGGCTGAAACTAAATACAGCATTAAAAACAAGAAAACCACAGTTTAAAGATTTGTTTTCTAATAACGACGTAATTACCAAAATTTGTGAGCTGATAAAACTTGTTTTCCACGGTGTTTTGTTGACGCAGGAAATCACAAGTGTTTACAAAAGGGAGTGCGTTAGCCGGGAGTCGAACCCGGGTCTATTGCTTGGAAGGCAACAATGCTAACCGTTATACCACTAACGCTTACTACTGAACTTTCTTTAAATGGAAAAGACCCAACGACAAAATGCACGATGCAACTTCCAAAATCTCGGAACTCGGTTCGAAAAGCTACTCTCAAAAGAATTAGAAGAATATATCACCTGCATGCTCCCATAAAACGCATTGAGAGTTTGTACCACATCAAAAAGGAGAAAAACGGTTTGCCAAACAGAAACAAAACATTGGAACACAGTGGCATATGCGAGTATTGCAGCAAGATTAAAAGTGATGGCAGACACTTACCAGGATATGACGTGAACTGAAGACCACGCTGAGAAATGGCTACTTTACACACTGACGAATTTTCAGTTTGAACGACCCTAGAATTTCACCCAATAAAAGGAAAAATTTAGGCAACTTGATCGTGTATCGTATCATGCATCAGAAGGAAGTTTGAAAAAAGATGAGTCGTTTAACTTTTTTGGCAATCTTACGTTAGACACAATAAGTACGCCGCACATCGATCTGCGAAGATAGTTCTATATCTTCGCAGTTGGACAAACTGCAGATCACCCTTCCCCCAATCTCGTTTTGGTCATTACCGAGTGTGAGGACTGGCAACCAATTTTTTTTTAATTTTTTCTCAGCAAATTCAGGAGGATAGGTACAGTATTGACGGCAAAGATCCAAATTTCGTCCCCGTCCTCCTGCACCTTTTATTCGTTCAACTTTAAGCCCTTGATCGATTTTCTCCCTCCCCCTTCCTTTTTCTCTACATGACGACTACATAAAAATTTTCGAATAATACTGGACAAAAACGTTCTTTTACTACTCACTATTAAACTGTGCTGGTCAGCACATAGGAACTCACCCAATTAATTAGCTACCTATCTAGCAAAGCATTTTATTGGAGATTATCAATTTATTGTGTTTACTTTGATGTAAATTGTTGTTGCTGACTGATGTCTACATACATGATAATACACTTTTGATTACTAATGCAACTTTACATACTTAAAGATGTAGATGTGATGGCTGTGAAGGAAATTAGAATGCGTCTTTTCCTAATTTCACATTCTAGTTCGCAGTGTCAGCCTTCTGCTACATTCATGGAGGGTCAGTAACTAGGAAAACAATTGTGACATTAGTATTTTGTGGTAGTTATGGAATCAATACCAAAACTTGATTTAATCAAACACCAGCACAATTCACAACTGAACGCAATGGCAAATGGGTCTCCACGTGTGGAACGATACAAAAACTGCAAATACTACGACTGATCTTCCTCTACCACGAGTATTATCTTCCATTAAATGAATTCAAATGAATAAGCTACAAACTTTACCTTCGCAGAGACAATCATAACTACGCACTAAGATACACAACAGTAAATAGCAACAAATTAAACGTACCATTTTAAATTTAGAAAACTTGATAACAAGTAAGCCCTTTAACTTGGCTTAGTTGTACGTTGATTAACAATAAAAGTAATTCCCGAGCACTAAACAGGTTGTAACTGCAAAGACTCTTCTCTGTCTTCGTCTTCACGAGAAAGACAAGTTTTCCATTTCGTCCTCCCGCCAACACTGAACGGGCGACCAACGTTGGTAACGGAAGTAGGCATGCAGCGTTGCCTTTTTCTGGAAAACCTGAAATTGGTTTCTTCCCAAAAAGGTTTTCTTTATTTTTTATGTATTTTTAGCACTTTTCTTATTGAATAATATATTATGGAAAATAAAAATATTTAATAAGTCATTCTGTGTTGTATTTTCCTTTTTTGTGTAAATATATGCCGAAACTAGCTTACTCAGTTACTCTTGCTAGTTGCTAGGCATTCGTACAAGAACCCACTTGCCGAGTTGCTCGAGGTAAAATAGCCGGATAGCGGCAACAGTATGTAAGGGGCTTTCTATTGCTCCAGTTTTATTTTGGCTGTTACTTTCAGGCACCCTTAGAAGAAGGCATTGCGTAATTTTTTTTTTCTCAATATTTCTATTTATCTACTTTTCATGTTATTATTGTGAAGAAGAAAAGAATTGCTAAGTTTGCACGTTTGGGTGACTCGGCAAGAACTGAAAAACAAAACATGGCTCTTTTATCAAGACCAAAATTTTCCGTCGAGCCGGAGTTGAACCAGCGACCTATGGATATCATCTTTGCCCACTTAAGTGAACTATTTCTACAGTCCACCGCTCTACCAACTGAGCTATCGACGGATATTCTACTACAACAGAAAAGTTAACGAATTCTGCTACTGCGGTCAACATTTTGTTCGAGATACAACATCGTGAACCAAACGAACGACACTTTCTTATCAAGAACGTATGGATCCCTAATCTTTCTTTACGTAAACAAGTGATAAGCTTAACGACCAGAATCGTTGGCATTAGAGATACAGAGATACACAGCCATATATGCTCCCCACGGTGCGCATCAGCAAGTATAAAATTACTTATCTAATAGGCTATCCTTAACAAATGACGGCAGCTCACATCCTTTCAGAGTCTAAGACAAAATGGAAGCATCTAATACCTGGGTAAGTTGTATTACATAGTTCTTCTACATGGATTCAAACAAACCTTATCTCACTCACTGCAGATCACCATAGTCTTCATTCTAGTAGTTGGAACCGTTCCCAGCATCAAGGCGGAATGTGAAGACTACAGTCCATGCATTTGTGGTCAGAACGCTGAAGGCAATTTGTATATCAACTGCATCGATGTCTTACCAACAGATATTCAAGCTGCTTTTAGCAGAACGACTGCCCTCGATATCTACAGCCTAGTGTTGATCCTTCCAGCATCCGGAGGAGATATTCCAGCTGATTTGTTATCGGGCAAACGCGCCCTTTTAATCGATTTCATTGGCCCAAGCAAGGATTCTTTTCAACTGATCATGGATCCCGGTGCGCTTCGTTCTTCTAGTAGTTACACAATGCAATTGGTCATCTCTAAATGCAACCTGATCCAGCTCGACTTTTCTTTTCTGCGGGGCTTTTCGAGATTGGAGGAACTTCGCTTGGACTATGTTTCCAATATCAAACCAATTGAAAACCTTCCACCATTGACAAATTTGGTTGGATTAGCCATTGATAATAGCCAGGGATTTGAAGCTTTAACTGGATTCCCCGCCGTGGCATTTTCCCAACTCAATCACCTCTACTTATACAACGACGAATTGAATGATTTGGCTACCGGAATTATATTGGATGCTTTCGTTTCCAGCGCATCGGCCAACACGTTAGAAGTGCTGACTTTATCTAAAAACATGATTACTCAAGTCCCACAGCAGGTCACTGCGCTACCCAGCATTCTAAATTTTGCATTAAGCAACAACAATATTACGTTAATCACCACTGGTGCGCTTTCTCTGGCCGCCCCGAGCAAAGTTTACCTCAACAATATTTCATTGGACGCAATTGAAGCTGATGCTTTCCAAGGTTTGCTGCAGTTTTCTGAATAAATTAATAGATACACATATACATCAAATTACATTTAAAACACAGATGAAAATTTTTAACTTAATAAACAGGAGATTACAGCTATGCCGAAATTGATTTGACCAACAACAATCTTGTTTCCTTTGATTCATTGGTTTTCAAGCCCATTTTGACCCAGATGGCTGGCATTGCAAATTCCACTGGCACTATCAATCTTGCAAACAGTAAGAAAGCATTACAAGCCAAAATATGTTATGTTTACACAAAAGATTAAACCCTTATGTCACAAAATCATTAGATCCCTTTTCTTGTGACTGTGGACTAGCGTGGCTTATTCGTGACAATCCAAATCTTCTCAAGGCTACAAATGGAGCAACTTGTGCCAATACAACCAGATTCGAAGATTTGAACCCCGGTGGCTACCTTGAATGTGGAGTATTTTAAAGCAAACCTAAAAATATATGTTTTTTGCCAGGTATATTACAAAATTTTGAAGGGTTTGTTTACTGTTCCTTGTTAGTTGCAGGTGACTTTTAGAAAACTATGAATTAATTACCCAACAGGATTTCCCATTTTAAGTCACGTTCAAGACAAACCCCACCTGGATGCTGCAAAAAAGAATGAAAGCTCAAATGCGTAAATGTTCATATTAATACAGGACATTTGGGATTGCATACCTATACTGGTTGTATTTAGTTGTACAATCTCTAAACAATAAGACACCAATATCGTCAGTCACCGCAAATCGGCTGTAAGATCATTTTCATTCAGGAGCATGGATTTTCATGCTCAACATGTTAAAGAATGACGAGCCATGGCACCCAAACAAAACTTCTATCACACCATTTATGTTTCTGATTTGTTTTGGTTGTTACAACTTAAAAAAATTACCCGTTTTGATAACAATACAGTTTGCAGCATACACTACTTTAGATTATTCCTCATATAGAGTGAAAATTTTCGAAACTTTAACTTTGCCACGTAAGGTAAGAAGCTAATCTCGAGACACATAAGAGAGCTAGGTCACTGCTCAAAACCAGCGCGCTGCTCAAACAGCTGTTGTGTGTTTGTTGTCCTATGCCGCCCTCAGGGCCTCAGTACACCACTGCTCAGCACTATGAGGAAAACATAAGTTACATTATTCATTGGGAAACGAAAATGTGATGTTAATTATAGAAATTTAAAATATGCAGTGATTCAGAAAAGCAAAAATTTTTTGATGTTTGATGAATGATAACGAAGTTCCCGTTTTTTGAAATTTCAACATAAAAATGTTGTAATAGTTGCTTTCTTTACGAATCGTGTGTGTAAGGATGACGGGATCCAATTGCGGTTAAAATTATGGGCTTTACGAGAATGTAGAAATAGTACTCTGATTGAAGCTGGATGCAGGTATACCATCAGGAATACATTATGAATTCAATCTCTCAAAAATAAAATGCTACAAGTTTGCGATGTCCCATCGTCGTCGACTACTTGTTTGTAGCCATAACGTGAAATAAAACCAGCCACTAACCAACCAGCGCAGTCTTTCTAATTAAATCTTGTGTTTGTCATTTACCATGTTACAACTTCAGAGGCCGTGAAGGTGGACAACTCACGATTAAGTTTAATACGACATGGCCATCTTGACCCTCAAACGTATGGTCAATTTCTTCTTAATGGAAGAAAAAAATGACATCGTAGAAGAATGTTTCTGGGATTAATGTCGCCCTTGTCCCTGTAAATTGAGGTCACCTGAGGTCATTCGAGTGTGTTTCCATGGCTACTATAGGGTCGAGGTTCTTTCGTCTGCAGAAAGTTGAACTATCATTCAATCATTTCCAGCAAATGACAATTAACGCTAGTTTTACTTGACGAGAAATGGCTTGCATCATCCTGTCCAATCTGCTACCTCTCGTTTGTTTGTTTTATTTTTCCATCTACTCGACAGCGGCAAAACCTGGTATTATTTTCTTCACATCAATAGTTTTCTTTATTAAAGGATTGTTGATCATATTTCTTAAATTGCCTTCAGATGGATGTGGAATTCGAGCTAATACCCAGACTAGAATTGTCGGCGGAGAAGTATCTTATCCAGGAAAATGGCCCTGGATGGCTGGTAATGCTAAATGATGTTACATATACTTCATTAGTTCTATTTTACATATTTACTATTGTTGACAGCACTTTATCGCTCTAATACAAACCAGTACTGTGCTGGAGCTTTGATCTCAGATCGTCATGTGCTTACTGCTGCACATTGTGTCAGTGGGTAATGTCCTGGAATCAGTTTTCATACAGCTCCCGTTCTAACAAATGCAATATGAAAACCCTAGGGTACATCCATCTAAACTTCACATCAGGTTGGGAGAATTTGACATACCAGGAAGGTTGCCTGCTAGCTCTACCCAGCCAAATAAAAGTTCTAGCGGGACATTGTTGGATGAGAACAGCAATGGCAACAACCTATACAGTGTTGAAAAGATAATTGTTCATCAACAGTATGAACCACGCTCGCACCTGCACGACATTGCCATCGTTCGATTAGGCCAAGCCGTCCTGTTCTCTCCTGTCATCCAACGCATCTGTCTGCCTCCTCCGTCATTGCCATCACTGGAAGACCGAACAGCTATTGTGGCAGGTCCGCTCTAAATTCTAGATAATAACTAAGAATAAGATAAACTATTACTTCGTTGTATCGCACTTAAAGGTTGGGGAACAACTGCGTTTCTAGGCACTTCTAGTCCCTCTCTTCGCGAAGTAGAGGTGCCCATTTGGAATAATCAAGCCTGTCTCCAAGCTATTGGAAAAAATGTCTTTAATACGACGCTCTGCGCTGGTGGTCGAATTAAATCGGCTGACGCTTGTCAGGTACGTAATAAGAACTTCTCACGTTACCTCATCGAATTTCATCACCTACACAGGCTCACTATTAGTGGACCAGCGCTCTATAAAGGAAAACAAAAATCATGAAGCTAATTAATCTCGTTGGAGGAAACATTTTGATTGCTTCTCTCCTCGAGTAACTTAATCCGCATTTGTTTACGTCAATTTCGCTGTAAGCGTAGGAGGTCCAATCATATTGTAGAAATAGGAAGAAGAAAAATGTGGTCACGTTTCACATGCTTTGGGAATTGAATGCATTTACATGTTAAAATCAGTTGGCTTTCTGAGCGCTTTGACTTTCCTGAAGTTGCTCTTCACGTTAACTGAACTCGCAATAATTGTCGCCCTTGATTCTTTCCAAGTTATTCTGACTGTTGTGCATGTATTAATCCTTTCTTTGTTGTTTCTGGGGACTGTAGGGCGATAGTGGCGGGCCGTTGATGATGCCCATGGTGGACGATCGATGGGCAGCCATCGGTGTTGTTTCGTGGGGTATCAGATGCGGTGAACCAACCAAACCAGGCCTCTACACTCGAACTAGTAAGCATATTGCGATCTAATGAATTGGCGTAAAAGTTGAACACTCACTTTATTCTATTTTTGCTGCGCGTGTTGCATCGCGCTAGGTCATTACACGGACTGGATCCTATCCACCGTCCAGCGCACAGCGTGATTCATTAAAATGTTGGCTGAAAGAAACGTGAGACGCGTGAACTATCGAATGTCGGAATCTTGCGCGCTTGCCCCACTGACGATGGCCATAAATTCATTATATTCGTATTTAGTAAAGCAGGTAATACTTGCGCTGTTAATTAAAAACAAATCACTGTTTGCTATTCGTAAACAAACCAAATGTTCATATCTTTCGTAAATTTGTAGTAACTATGCGTGTGTTCCAATATTCAGCGCTGCAGGTGGCGGGTTCTACCTCGAAATAAATTCTTTTTAATTTTTCCTTATTACCTCTTTTTTTGCTCTGCATTTTGCGACCTTCACCACCGTACCGTCGTTTCTTATTTGTTGTTAAATTCCTGCCGCCCCAAACGCTCGATCGACGATCGACTCAAGGAAAAGCTGTTGTGTTGCGAGTTTCTTTCCAACGCCATAGTTTTTTTTTTTTTTCCGTTTCGGGCTAAGAAGGCGGCGTTGTGTTGAATCCCTTTTAAGCTCTCAATTTATGGGCCGCTTGGTCTCGACCTCATAAACGTGTGTTGTAGGTCCATGTTGTACTGATTGAACCATTTATCTCTCTACTATGACTCTCCCTTCCCTCCTCCAGTCAAACGTCTTGGCTTAAACTCTGTTGACACTCTTTTCGTAATATACACACACACACACACAAAAAAGCTGTACTGGGACGATGTATCGGTAAAATGTCAACCTTGGACTCCCTTTGTGCGGTTCTTTCTCCTACACACCTACTTTTTTTTAGCGATGAAACGGATACAGAGTTACAATGCCATGTTTCTACAAAGAGAAGTGGTTTCTTGTGCACTATCGTGTCAATACAACCGAATTCTTCCAAGTTGGCTGAAGATGTGTGGCCCTGTCTTAATACACACTTTCTACACATTATAACTGAGATGTATGTGCAGAAAGGCTTAAGAGACGACGCAAACTTTGCCAAAAGCGGTTCAGGTCGTTAATTGCAGTCGTTTCTGTACGTCAATCGCAGTTTATGTTATTGTCATTTCATTTTGCTTTCAATCATTTGTCTAGAAAAACAGCTGCAAGTGTTGAGATAAGACTAATGGATGGAATCTTCTGCGATTGACGGACTTTGCCGCATTAGAATTAACGAATTGTGAAATAGACGGGGAGAAAAAAAGAATGAGGAACAAACTGTAAGTGTTCTTCTGGAACACACACACACACACGCACAAAAACGGGCGTAGGAGATGCAAAAGGACCTTCTCTGGACGCGGCTGCGTCAACTAACTTGGCTGAAACTGTTCTCTAATAGGGCGGGGGTGCAACAAGTATAAAAAGGTGCGAGATGTTGCGGTCTGAATACAGTCGACACTTGCCTCTTCTACCTACTATAACACTATCCCGCACACTCACCAGCACCCATACAGCAACATGTCCAGCAACAGCATCCATCAGCTTCTCTTTCCTCGTTCCGGTTCGTTGACCACTTTGGTTTTTCTGGTGGTGATGGCCGTGTTGGCCATTTATGCCACCAGCGCACAGGCCGACGGCGATGTCATGGGCGGAGGGGAAGGTGGCGAAATGACGGCCATGGCTGATGCTATCAAATATCTTCAAGGATTGGACAAAGTCTACGGTCAAGCCGCCCGGCCCAGGTACAAACAAATCATAATAATTAGGTTAAAATGGCTATTTCAATTTTTGTTTGATACATTTTAAATCAATGTTACCTGTGTTTTGTAACGTAGATGTTCATTTAAAATCTTGTCGAAATTCAGGTGACGTGTATACAGTCATCGTTTTCTATCGCATGAATAAATTTTCGTTTTAGCCATTTTATTTTCCGGATTTACGGCATTTCCATTGCCGTCCATTGTTGTAACATTGAAACTGTGTTAGCGTATGTTCAGTATCAGGGGCGGTAAGATTGTCCAGTTACTTCAGCTGAAACAACTCGACCGACGCTACGACAACTCACTCGTCCGTCCCAGGTACAGTTACTACATGAACGTCCACAACTTTGATTGCGTGCCCCACAAACACGTTAAACCCGCAGTAAAAAAAAAAGATAATTCTCAATTAAATTGTTATATCACCGCGGCACCTCCATTTTAAAAATCAAATCAAAAGTAAATTAACGCAAATACCTTCACCAGCACACAGCATCACAAACGAAGAGCAAAGGTTTTTTTTCTTTCTCGCACGTCTTTAAAGATCACAATTGTTTTGTTTTTTTTCCAAGCTAAACAGTGATTGGCTTCAGCATGAACGCATTTGCAGAACGGAGCATGGACTGTACGGAATGCTCGTTGTTATTCCAACCTTTAACTAAAAGTTTTGTAATGTTTAAGAGACGTACCTTCACAGCTTTTGCGACAGTTTTCTTCACGCGGCAGTTGCATAATAAATGCGTTAATTAGCAAGTTAGAAGTTCAACCACTTTTCCATTGCTTTGAAATAGATTTGGCAAACGAGGACGCCTACCATACTTCGATCTGGAGTACTTGCCCGTCCATCCTCAGGTTCTACAGAATACGTCCATAGAATTTTTCCATTTTGATGGGGATTAACGCGTTTTATCATTGATTTTGGTAGCACGCCTATTAGGACACGAGGAGGCGTCGATCCACTTGAATAGCCGGGACGATTTCCATTCCATTCTCCGGCTAGAGGACAGGGCGGTATTTGCTGACAAGTATGAGCAGAAGAAAGAAATCAAACCTGAAAAGACATAAAAGAAATTGACATTGGAAGATTTTATTTGTGGTTGTGTCTATTTCCTCTGTCTGTCTGTCCCTTTTCTCCCTAATATATCATATGATCATTCTAAAATTGATTGAAACTCTCAAAACACTTTCGCCACGGGCTGTCGTTTGCATTCTGGGGCAATTTGGTGGATGTCTCGACGTTGGTTACTTCACACAACGGCTAATTGCTTCGTATATTCATATTTCGTCCTATTCCTGTAAAATGAGTTTATAGTAGATATGTATCAACATACCCTACATACACTGTGCAGACATACACGCCTCGTTCCAGCATCCTGGTATTCCTAATTTAAATCAATTCAAAACAAACAATTAGAAAGGGATACGCAATCGTCATAATTTCTTTACCTTCTCCTTACAAATCACCATCTCGAGGTATGCCGACAAACTCTTTGTCCTCTGTTCAATTAAAACAAAACGTTATCAAAACTGCTAGTACGATCACCATTTTGAAGGGCATTTCTTTTATGTCCAAGTGTCTTTTAACTTGCACTTCGCTATAATCCAGATTTGGGTTTTCAAAATACTTCTCCAAAGTCGGTCGAATTAATTCTTCTGTCCACTTTTTAAACGGTGCCTTTTGTTTTGTTCGATCCCCATAGCAGTTCGGGGCTAAAGCTTATAAAAATCTCTTTGTTGATGCTCCCGTTCTTAGATAAGCCACTATCGATAAGAAGTAGAAGTTCTCTCACTTTGAAAATATCCGCGTAAGTGATTTCCTCATCAGCTCTGTCTTCTATTTAGAAGTTTAATATTTAATACCTTTTTTGGACGACACGTTGATCAGAAAATGCAGGCAAACAAACTGGACAAATGGAACTAATTCTCAATGACAAAAAGTAAAAATGGAAGCGCGTTCTTGAATGATAGATGGGAAAACAACGGATTTTCGTTGGCGTAATTCGATTCTAGAAAAAAATGGTTTGTCCACCATACGACACTGGATCATCAACAATAAACGGGCAAATGGAACAATCGTAATATTCTATTTAGAAGACATTGAATGTACAATTATAGGTTAACAGGAATAGAAGAATCTTTTACCTTGAAATATCAATGTTATGATTAAACATCGTAGACGTCACATTTTTTATGTGTTTGAACGGCAATTGTACAAAGAACAGCCTCTCCCCTGGATTTCGTCTGCATTTTGAAAATAAATTATGAAAAAGAAACATTAAACATTAGAATATACACAAACTGACAAATGTTAAGCTATTCATCTTGCAAAATGAAAGGCACAATTAACTTCCTGAGGAACTGTTAAAACATTACAACTTTGTATCTCAACCAACTTCCAAGCTTCCAAGGTCAGCACTAAATCTATTTGTTGAGTCAATAGGTTAGATAGTCTATGACACCATGAGGAAACTTAAAATTCAATGTGTTTTCTTCATTTAAAATTAGCTACAAACTCCATTCTTTACAGAAACGGCTACTTGTTATTCAAGCATTAGTTGAGGAAAAATTTAGAGAGCTGATTGCATGCCCATGATGTCACACACACATTCATCTTGGAAACAAAATGGCTTTTATTCTTTACAAACTGCAAAAAAGATGAAAACTAGACACACAGCTTTCAAATACCAACAACTTGCCTTAAATTTAACCTTCATTATAAAGTTGCAACTGTTTAAATGCATGTACATACCTTGCCATGTGCAAATTACACTTTCTTGTTGACTACATAAAGCTTTTGGGATCTTTACATTTTAAACACATGATCCAACAGCACCATTTTAATGGAATAATTAGAGAGAAAAGTAAACCGTCATTGCAACGAAACTGCATGGAATACTAGAAATCGCTGGAAACGGAATGACTCACGTCGCCTTGTTTACTCATTTAAAAAAAACAATTGTTAGTGACTAGACGTTGCCATTAAGCAACAGCCAGATGTAACAACTGAAATAAGTGTATTATTAAATCGGTATTTTAAGCGTACAACAATACCAGAATAAAGAGGGGCTGTAGCGAAATTTTGTGAAAAAAGTATATGAAAAAGGGTTGATTGGAGAAGTGCTGAGACACATAAAAAATGGATAAACATTTTTCTTCCTTTTATTTGTTTTTTGTTACTTTTCATCTATCGCAGGCGTTTTGCAGGTGAATCCGAAAATGGAAAATTTCTTTTTCAAGTCCATCACACAAGCTCACTACCGATAAAAAAAAAAAAGATCCAACTGTTTCGATCTTCGTCAAGCATTCCAAAATCGATAGTTTCATGAGTTTAAAAACAACGAATTCAACTATAAACGTGGTGTCACAGTGCGTCAAAGAAACACTCAACGAAACGACGATTCTTCTTTTTTGTACCGTCGTGGTATGGCAGTTGAAAAAGGATAGGGTTCCCACAATAAAAGTAAAGAAAAATAATAATAGGCGTCTCCATCTACACTGCTACAATAATATTGGAACGCGTCGTCATACAGTTCACGGGAAAAAAAAATGTAGGGAGGGTTTTTTCTTCATGTTGATCCATCAAGATGGAATGGATCCCCATTATATTGATGGGTGTAATAAAAATGAAGTATCGAGGACAAGACAAAAAGGCGAAAGAGAATAAGACAAGAAAAAAGACAACCATTTTGACTAATCTAATTTTTTTTTTTGTAATTTTTTGACGCAATTTTAAATCTTTTTTTGTAACTTTTTCAACAAGTTAAGGACCGACAACTCACTTAAGAAATGAAATTAGGGCGATGTTTTAATTAAAAAGTTTAGGTGGGCAGGGGCTAATCAAAGTCATTGAATAAACAGCAAATACAGGCTCGTGCAAGAAAAAACACGAGAAAAGAAAGGGGAGTAAGAGCTACGGTGTAGATGGTGGTGGTAAATGATGCGAACTCTTCTTCTAGACGAATGGTGGCTTTTTAAAGGCCCCCCTTTTTTCCTTTTCTTCTTTTTTTAGTCTTTTCACTCGAGACTGCAAGCCAGAAAGAGATTGTTGGAGTTGGCTGGTACAAGTTGATGACCGGGCGGCAAAATCGAGAATCCGAGGAACATGAAAGTGCGAATGACATCCGCTCGATCGGCCCTATCTTTCGACAGAGCCAAAATCACGTGACTGCATTGCAATTCTTCCTCGGCATACTCGAGAAGCGCCACAAATCCTTCCTTGGAGCCGGTTTGGACGAGACGTGATGGAACCTCCAGGTACAGGCGGCCCCTCCACAAAACACCTTCCCAGCGCCAATCTCGAGTGGCTGTCAGTTCCAAAACAAAAGCCAAACGAGTGGGTTGTTGCCGCGACGCCTTGATCAATTCTCCTCCCTTTACACAATCAAACAAAGAATTGGGTCAAATACAATTAAAAATTTTGTTTGTCAATAGAAGAGGCAAAATAATTACAATTTGTTGTTGTTGAATAACTTCCTGGCTGCTGACAGAGAGCTGTTTGTTGTTATGATTATTCCCCACACCACCGTGACTACTGAGGCCCTCTGGCGGTGTCGATCCTACTTGGTTATTAGCGGCGTGGGGCACATCAGGACCACCACCGAGGCCCCACCCCCAGCCTAATTGACCAAACAATAGAATTTCGAATCAAATTTGATCTTATTCAAGAAGGCATTTTTATATCTTACCTCACGACGAATGGCTCGACTGTGGCCAAGGGCGTAACATCAGATGATCCAGACATAGAAACACCTCCCCTCACCTCACTGGACGACCTACAAAAACGAAAAGAAGAAAAAAATTCACGTGACACAGATTGCGACATGAAGCGACGCAAGAGAACAAATGTGTTTAACTCATCGGGTGGGACAATCAACAGTAGAGACATGGCATCGGAAACTCATTCAGTCAACAACTGAAGTGCAAATGCGGGGGGCAACGCACACAAAACCATTCCAACCCTAAAAAGATTCCTCGTTTCTTCACATGACGCGCGATCGCATTTGCACAAGAGCCAGGAAATAGGCCCAGTGCCAAGATCGCCATTACGTTAAAAAAAAAAAAAAAAAACTCGAAAGAAAACGAGAGAAGAGCGACACATTCCTTCATGTTTGTCTGTAGATCAGCTTTACCTTCCATCTGGCGGCGGCTAAAAATACCAGAAAACGCCCCACCCCTTCATTTTATTTTCGTTCGAAATTGCGTTAAGCCAAATAGAAAAATCTATCATTCTATCTTTTATCTATGTAAATAACAAAGAAGCGAAATCGAAATTTCAGTTGCCATGGGAATTGGGTAGTTGTTTTCTGCAGACGTGACATCACGAAAGTTAGCCGATCCCGATAGCAACACTATCGATCCGTAGACAAAGTCGTTCGTCCCCATCGACCAATCGATTGCGAAATGAAAAGAAGCCCAACATGTTTTACATTTCTTTTTGTGCAATTACATAATTTAAATCTTTTACGTTCCTCATCTTTAATCATATAGTGTAGGACATCACTCGATATCATACACCATACATGAAATGAGATGCCAGCAAGTTTCAATTTCCCAGCCCAATTCCCAAGCTACAAAGATCCATTCGATACGCCGGATACGATATGATGATGACGCGGGTTTTGAATATTGCTTTGTCGAAGAAATGCCAAATGCCTGGCATGTCCTAAGTTTGGAAACTGTCCAGGTTTTCATCTCAAATGCGCAGTTGGAACACAATACGATCGACGTCTATCGACTCTTATTCCCCAATTGTTATCGACGTTACCCTGACGAAACAATCGTCATGTGAAATTACATGAGATTCAAATGACGTCATTAATGTGAAACAAATGGAAAAACCCTTGAACTTGTAAAACACGAGCACAAGCGACGACTGCAACGTGATCAAACAAAAGATAAACAAATGAACATTGGACTAGATAGCTTCTTGCAAAAAAAGGAAAATGCCAACACTGAAAGAAAGAAATTTCCCTAGCAGTCTCACCAAAACAGCTAGAATCTAAACGAATAGAAGATTCTAGAAGATTCGAAAAGTTCAAACGGCCATTGCAGATGCTCACAATGCAGCGCTCAGTAGGGCAATACTAAATAAATAAAAATTAGGAAAAGAGAAAAACAGGGCCGAATCTGCGCAGTGCGAGTCAAGGATGACGTAAGTATTTTTCGCATTACCAGGGCATCTCAATTACTAATGCAAACCGATTCCACTTCGATTTTGTTTGTTAAAGAAAATTTATTACGAAACATTTGCCTTGATCCATAATCGGTGAACTCGAGGTTAACGCAAGTGTCAAATGTTTTGTACTGTTGCTACCCGCTTTGGCAGTACCAGAAACGACATAAGAAAAAAGGAAGACAAGATGGCCGCTGCCAACCTTCCCTATCCCATTGCTAGGGGAGAACAAAAGAGCAACGGGTACTCTTAGTAAACAAAACACATGGAAATTGAGAGTAAACGTGTCATATCATTTTATATGACGAAATAAATAAAGTAAAGTGAAATACTTACGAATAAAATGTTAGGGCTGGCATGGCTTCTAATTGATGAGGACTATTGTTGACTTCTCCAATTAACGATAACGCTTCAGAACCGAAAATAATCATACTCACTACTTAACCAAAAAGTTTGCCTGGTTTCACTTATCGAATCGTCGTCTTCTGCTGTTACTTCCAACATAAGGATCCAATTTGGATGGATCCGGCTGCGTGAAATGTTCGTTTTAGACTCACTCTTTTTCATTACATCCTTGCCTTTTTATAACCTATATGCCAGCCCCTTTCCATATTTGGCGTGCTGCCATCTAGCAGCCGCTAGTTCTTCCAGAAACATCAGACAATTAAGGATTTCTTTGTACCTTGAGGAAACACCGTCAGTTAATTTACCATTTCAGTTTTGCAACGAAATGTTACTTTGACTCTTATAAATACCATACAGTCTATTACTGGTGTTATCACATCCATAATTACGTGAGGGAAGCCGAAACAGCTGATTCTAAATTAAAACATCAATGTTGCAACGGGAGAAACCACAGCAAATCTCTGCGATATGGGCAGCCCGAACAGCAATCAGGCGTCTTTTTTCCGACCTTCATTTCGCTTTGGCTCTTAATAATTTCCCTCACTACATTCGCTTTTCCTGCTAATTTTAGTGTAGAATTATTTATATCCTAATTAACACCATAATAACTTCAAATGACAACTACGTTTCATGGGGAAGTAATGGCTTCCTTTATTACGGGTCTAACTTAAGTCTGGCAGCGAGATAACTTTCCTGCTGGCAGGAAGATTTTGTCGTCATCTCAGTGTTACCATTCTCCTTTGTATGAAAAAAATGAATCTGAATAAATCACAATGTTTTTCTAGCAGGGAAAAAGACCTTCACCTTGCTTACTTTGACATTGATGTCACTATTCAAAGCCTTAACTTACAAAAGAACTTTTTTGTAAAATATATGAAATCTTACACATCTTTACACTTCATTGGGAAACGCAACAAAATTTTCCTTAAATCGAGCATGAGTTGTTCAACATAATGACCAACACAGTCCCTCGCTCCATTGAGAATGTTGCCAAGTCGTCCACCTGTCATTTGTCCTGTAACCCAAATTCGCAAATAAATAGTTAATGAGGAAACGAAGAAATCGTCTATAAAATTAAAAGAAAATTAATATAAGAGTACTTCATTATTCAACGGCCCATTTTATGTAATGTTGATGAATTTGGTAAATCGCCATGTCATTGCTGAAGCTGAACTGAAACCTGCTGAAACGTATCAACTATCAACAGTACGTTCACGCTGCTTCCAGCCTGTGGTGGCTCTCCTCTAGCCACTATGTTTCCTTACAGTATATGAAATGTAAACACAACTATTTCAGCAATGTCCGTCACTTTTTTTTTCTCGGCGTTCTATTTTGATTCTTCACCAGTCACCACACATAAGTATGAAAGCGGTGACCAAACAGACAATGACGTCAGTGTTTGGAAGCAGCCACCATAGAAAAGCGTGGTTGATTCGCTTGGCAATAGTATGGCTGGAATGTATACTATTTTCTAATATAATGAGTTGGTTCATGTTTCATGTCGGCGGCTTAGTTGTCTAACGAGTTAATCAAATAGCTCAGATTGACATTGTCACGTTTAAGATTTACTACTGATGCTAACTTATCTGATTTGCAGACGATGCTGCTTACACTGCATTCGGCTGTTTGGCTTGAGTTTTGAATGGTGGCCTCATCTTCCCATTCCAATTGGCATGAGGCGAACACGTTTGGATGTAAGTGATTAAATGTAGTTCTTTATTAACAATTTTACCGTTATTATTAGTTCATGTTCGTTTGAACCGAATCCCCAAATAAAAGGGCTTATTTTCCGGCACATTGGGTTAAGATGTCGGAACAGAAATGGAAAGGTAAAAAGTTTGCCGACACACGACATCGACGAAAATAGCGTCTGATCTTGTTAGCAAACAAAATTTCTTGGCAAAGAATTCATCGTTAGATCGTTATAACGTATCCGAAACTTTGCTCCACCTAAGATGGCGTGATTTAAATTAATGTTATGCAAACGAACATATGTTACCTTTTGGTTTGAATAGGTGTATAAGTGTAAAAACAATCCGTACAGATAACAAAATTATAATTGGGCGACTTGATTACTTTCATTGCAAGTTGCTCTATGAATCATTTCATCATTCTTGTGACCGACAAGGAAAAAGTCAAGGCAGAACTCATCAATCAAAAATGCAGAAAACAATGAAGGGGATGAAAGAAAACAACAATGAAATTGGGGCATGTAAAGGAGGGGGAATCAATGGCCCACGGGATTCTCAACATTTTCAGCCTTTCATTCGCCAGGCCACGAACGAACGATGCCTTTCGTAAATGTACAACACAATTAATGGGACGCTGAAAGAATTTCGCATTGGCTGCACATTCACACACAAAATGACATTCAGAGGCACACAGACACACACCCAAACATAAAACAGAAAGAGGCAATTCCATATAGTTTTTTGTACATTACCATTGCACACGAGACTAAATACAAAGTGAAAAAAAAAAACAAACAAATATTTATACTTTTTTTGTTGTTGAAAACAAGGCCAGTCCCATCATTTTAAATTTTGGTTGATTAGTTCATCCATTTGCGACAACTGGGGGCGCCGCAAAGGCACGGAATCTTGTGGTCGTCTTCAATGTCAAACTTGTAGTCGTACGAGAGCTGGAAATGAAAACAAGAATAAAATCATTTCGCTCTCGATTGGTGCTGTTCAACAAAAAGAAAAAGAAATCAAAGAAACTGACCTCTTCGCCTCGTGATATTCTGCGACTGGCAAAGATAATGATCCTCAAATCCCTTTCGACTTCGACGGCCTCGGCGACGCAATTTGGTCCGCACGAATGGTTGATGTAGCGAGCCAAACCGCCACAAAGAGTGGCGTCGATGACCCGCTGCTCGTCCAATCTGAACATGTAAATGCCCCGATTGGCCGCCTCGTATCTCTTCTCTCGGCATTCGGCCAATTCGGCACGGATCATTTCGCCAATGTATTCGATCACCATCGTGTGTTTTTCTATGTCCCGGGCGGCGTAGAGGCCCAGCCCTTGGATTTTGGAGCGGGCCAAGTAGATGTTGTGACGCCATTCTTGTTTCATCTTCTTGTACTGTGAACTCTTTGAATGAACAAATTGCTTCGAGTAGGGACCGGGCAAATCAACCATCACCAAACCGCTAGACAAACTGTTGGAGTAGCTGCCGCTGCCGCCGCCGCCGGATGATGACGCTGACGTATTGCTTGATGACCGCGACGTGCCCGTCTGTTTGTTTTTTTTTGTGTTTTATTCGACAAACAAAAGCAGAGTTGAAATAAAAGTAAAGAACCGGAGAGAAAACAAAATATACCGTTCGTTGGGCATGAAATCGTTTGACATGCGTTCGCAGTTTGGGCTCAGAACGGGCAGATCCAGTCGGATTGACAGCCAACGGCAGTTCCAACAACGGGTTCCTTCCGTATTTGAAATTGTAATCCGTTAACGATTCAATGCCGGGCAATGACTCGAGCACGCGGACAATGGCCGGCTCGGTCAGTCCAAAGAGATCCTCGCCGTTGAGGAACTGAGGGAAAAGACGGACGACACCTTCCTGTCGTCGCATTTCTTCAATGGCGCCTAGAATCTGTTGCCAAACGCCTTGACACGTCCAATCCTAACGTAACAATCAAAAGGAAAAGTCAAACATTTTCAATGGGTCGACGTTAAAAAGCAAAAAAATGGCGCCATTTACCTTGAAGAAAAGGTCGGGCAGATGGGGCCGATCGGGTTCTTGAACAACGACGTTGAATTGCGGCCGTCCTTCGCAGTCCTCTATGGAGCAAAGGTATCGGCATCGCTTGTGTATCTGTCGGGGCGACCAATAGAAACGCACCACCTGATATCCGATGGGGTAAATGCAATTGGGTGAATGGAAAGCGGCCAACTGGTGGGGCAACAACTGGCCGACCGACAGGAACGTCAACGATCCGACGCGCAACAGGTAACTCTGCTCGCCCGCGTCCAGCTGACTGAGCGGGCCGGCCACTCCGCCGCTATGCATGACAGTCGCTACCTGTCGGTTCTCGTCGCGGTTGATGTAGACCCGTCGAAAGACGGACAAGGTCGTCAACTGCTCCTCCTTGATGTCGACCACCGAGGTGGAGCTCGTGCTGGAACACTTGGGCAAGTGCTGCGAGCAGTAGACGGACTTGTTTTTGAGGAAGACGCAGCCTTCCTTGACGGCGCATCCCAGATGGAAGACGGACGAGCAACGCAGTTTGAAACATTTGACGCTGGCGCCGTTTCGGCCGCAATGGACGCACGTTTGAGTGAGGCTCTGCTTCAGGGCCGTGTCCACGTTCATCAAGGCGCCGTTGACCATCTCGAAGACTTCTTCGTGCCACAGGGCGCAGTTCAAGTGAACCCAACGATCCACGTCGAAATTGATGAGGCGGGCGGGACCATCCGAGACTCCGTCACCTTGGCCGTAACAGAACAAGCACTGGCGTTTGTCTGTGGCCTTGTCGGCCGCCGGTCGGATGCAAATGGCTGCGCGGTACAGCATCTCCGTCAGCTCATTCTCCGTCATCTTCTTCGTCGTCTGACTGCCCGGCTGCTGCTGCTGCTGCTGTTGCTGCTTCCTGGCCAGCTGCTGCTGGAAACCGGGCGACCAGCTGCGATAACGGAGGCCTTTCCATTTGGGAGTGACAGCGACGGCTGCAACAAGAGGCTGGGCGGCTTGAGCTTGAACTGGAACGACGACGACGGCGGCGGCAGCGGCGGCGGCCGCCACCACACTCGCCGCAGCCGCGCTGGCCGCCGTGTGGCTGTGACTGGACACACCAGAGTCGTGCACTTGCCCTTGGCCGCTGCTACTGATGTGCGCCACGACGGCGTTGGCTTCTTTGGCTTCGATGGCCGACGGCCGGGCGTTGTGGGCCACGGCGAATTGAACAAAACAAGCCGAACTGCAGAAATGGTAATCTTCTTCTTCTCCATCGGCATCGTTTGCATCTGCAATTGTTGTTGTTGTTGTTGTTGTTGTTGTCGTTGTCAATTTTTGGGGGTCGGCGCTGCTGTCAAGGCCGGCCGAGAAGAGCTGGGCCTTTTTGGTGATTTTGTTGCTGTTGCCCAAAATGACGACATCGCAATGACGGCAGAATTTGGCAGTTCCGTTCAGAATCGATTGGATATCGACCGGCGCTCCTTCCTTCCCGTCTTTGCCTTTGAAACGATAGAGGCCAAGGCGTTGCGACGGGCCAGGCGGACCTCCGCCTCCACCACCACCACCACCACCACCACCAGGGGCGCTGGCATTGGGTCGTTCCACGATGCGATAATCGGTGGGAGGGGGTACTCGCAAGAGAGCGGCTAGCCGGCAAAGGACTTGGTTGACATCTTCGGCTGCCGACGCATTCAACGTCAACGTCACCGTCACGTTGGTGCTGTCTCGCAGCGGAAGGCCGGACCCACCGGCCAGACTAAACGCCGAAGCAGCGAAACTGCTCGTCTTGCCCGACTGGATGCTATTGTTGTTGCTCGGTTGGTTCTCAGTGTCCAGGCAAATGAGTTCCTTCTTCAACGGCGCAGAAGGTGGAGCAGCTGAAGCTGATGGGACGGGTGGTTGGGCCGCCACTTGAGCTGGAGGCGTCGGACGGATGGGCACGGGGGCGCAGACAATGATGGGGATATCGGGTGAGTTGCAATAACTACTGCGCCTGGAGGACGAGTCTTCTGGACTTTTGCAGTTCTGTTGCCTGTTGTCCGATGTCGAATCCATGGCCAAATCGATGAACCGCAGGCCCGGAAAACGGACGATCGGTTCCGGCATGACACATTCGGGCGACGACGAGCTGACCACCGTGTCCGGCGTGTCGGCTCCATCGCCTCTGCCACCTAGGACGTTGCTGTTGTTGTTGTTGTTGTTGTTGTTGTTGTTGTTGCCGCTTTCCAGCAAAATGGAACAACTGGAACTGCTGCGGCTGTTTCGCGATGGATAATCGTCGGGGTGACGCGACGACGGATCCCAACGAGGCCACGCGAATTCCTGATGGTAGAAACCTCTTTGATTGCTGCTGTTCGCAACAGATGGCGCCAGCGGGACAACGTTGGCTGCAGGAGCTACGGCTACCGGTTCAATGTCGCCAAACGGACGCGTGTTGTAATAATCGGAAACGCCAGGCAGCAAGGCCGATCCGTACGACCCTTTGAGCAGCCCGTTGCGATCGATTTTGGCCGCTGCGCTCGAGTAGTTGTTGTTGCCCACGTGGCTTTGGATCCTGGAGGCGAAGGGCGTCAGGTCACCGGCGCCAAAGACGGACGTCCCCGTCGAAGAGACGCAGCCTCGTCCTAGTTGAGGCTCTTGGACGGTCAGCGGCGGCAAAGCGGTGCGGATTTGGGTCATGACCGACTCGATAAATGCGTCGTAATCGACAATCTCCTCGTATTTCGAGCCTTTGCGGCTCCTCTTCTTGGCCGAGGGATTGGGCGTCAACGGGACGGCGACGCTGCTGGACGATCCGGTTGGAGTCAGTGGAGCCGATCCAGGCGTATTGGCATTGGCCGAATGACCAGCGACGGCCACCGGCACCGCTGCGGCTGCCAAAGTTGCAGGGGTTGTTGAATTGCTGCTCGGGGCGTTGGCAGCCGGAACCGTGACACCCAACACGCTCATTGCAGCCGCATTGGCGGAGGAATCTGGTTTGTTATTAGCGACGCTTTGTCTCCGCTTCTGTTGATATTGGCGTCGCTTCATTTTGCGGATTTCCTCGCTCGTCGCGGTGGTTGTCATCGTCGTCGTTGTTGTTGTTGTTGTTGTTGTTGTTAATGAGGTGATGGTCGTCTGCAATCGGTTGGCGGGTGGCTGTTGCTGTTCCGTTTGCATCTCTGATGTAGACAAGGCAGTCACGGAATCCATGGAATGTTCGCTTTCCTCTTGTTCGACTTTGACTCCGGGGGTTGCAGATGGAGCCGCCTGTTCTGCCAGTACCACCACTTCCTGTTTCACAACAACCACCTGTCGTTGCTGTTGCTGTTGCTGTTGCTGCTGTTGGCCGACGACGGGGGCTCTGACCATCAGACTAGCAGGCCGGGATGGGTTCGGCTGCTGCTGATGTTGATGTTGACTGGGCGTTGGCGGCTGAGGGACGCGCGAAACCATCTGGGCCATTTGAGATGGTGGAATTTGAGCTACAGCCAACGATGATGGTGTGATGGGTTGAGCCAGCTGGGAGGCCAAGGATGTGGCCGCCCCGAAAAGCGAACGCGACGCCGAAGATGTCGGTGCTGTCGTTCCCTGCGACGAACTGACTGGAACGCCGCCACCTAATGCGCCCATCGCGTAATTGGTCGCTGAACTGGACGACGAGACGGGCACTTTGCTTGGTGTCAACGGTTTGGCCAGCAAACCCATCAACGAGGTCGGCTTTGTTGAACTATTGGCCGACGTCGTCGTCGTCGACGCATTGCTAGTCGTCGAAGATACGCTGGACGACGCAGATGACGACGTCATGGCGGACGAAGTTGCGGCCGCCGCGGCTGCAGCCGCCGCAGCCGCAGATCCTTGCAGCAACTGCTTCAATAAGGCGTTCTATATGTGCAACAAAAATAACAAATGAATGAAGTGAATGAAACATTTGGGGCAGTAGACAATTGAACATCATGCCAAAACAAACGCAACATGCGTTCACCTGTTGTTGTTGCTGGACGAGAAGCGGATTGCTTTCTTCGGCAGGTGCAGACTCGCATGGAGGTGCCGCAACTTGTTCCTCGTCCCCCTTTTCCTGTTTGACGACAACCTGAGTTTGTTGTTGCGCTTGAGGAGCGACTTTCTGCTGATGGACAGGCACGGGAGCGTTGTGATGCGGCGCAGACGTTGGGTTCAACGTCAACGTGGGCAGCGGACGTTGACCGACGTTCAGAGGCGATGACAAACGATTGGCCACGGGAGCTCGGACTAGAATAGACGTCGGAACAGAAACGGTGCGCACCGACGTCATCGGTACGGACGCCATCGACATCGTCGGCGCAACAGGATGCGACTGAGTGACGCCGGAAGCGGATGGGTTCGTGATAGGAACAGCTGATAAGGTGACGGTGGTCACCGTCGTCGCGCCCGTCGAACTCGATGACTTTGGTATGAGGGTCTTCAGTGAGACTTTGGAGGCCAGCGTCACGGCTACTGGAACCGATACGGTAGCAACAACGGCGGGAGATGGCGTCGCGATCGGCGTTGATATCGGCGGAGGAACCACCACGACGACAGCAGTTTCAACCGGAGTCGCTTTGGATGATTCCTGCTTTACCTCCGGCGCGTGCGCGTTTCGATTGACGTCCTCAACGGCAGCCTTTGATTCGTTTACATCTACACTGCAGGGCAGTAGTGGATCTGCCACTGATGCCGCACTCGGGCCGGCTTCGACGGATGACTCTGCCCCTACATTATCTGATGCGGCTAAAGGCGATGAAGGAACTGCTGCTCTAATCAGTTCGGCCGTTTCATCCCGACGAGGAGCTAGCGGTGGGGTTAGAGTGACAACTTGAACCGCATTTATCAAAGGGTCGGCAGATCCTTCCACGTTCGATCCTGTACTAGACCCAGACAACTTTGACGACGTGCTGCTGTCCGTCCTCTCCTCTGACTTGATTGGATCTTGAACGCACGCCCCTCCCGTCCCACTCTCCGCCAAATGTCCTACTGGCCGCATCTCTCCCGGCGCCTGTTGCTCCGACTTGATCAGCTGGTCGGTGGCCGACGCGGCCACATTCGCTTCGTTCGCAACGGCGGTGGAAGACGATGGATCCATTGGCGTGTCGGAAACGATTGGCTGTTCAACTTCATTCAGTGGAGGTATTTCAACGCCTTCTGCCGGAGTGCCTGTGCAATTCATGTTGACTGCCGGTGCCTGTTGCGTCTTTTCTGCTTCCGGTACAACAACGACGAGTGGATGAGGAGATAGGGGACCATCGGTGCCACCTCCTTTTAAACCAATTTTGGGGAAACCAAATGAATCGAATTCCAACCAGCAAGGCGCTACGTTCATGGAACCAATTCCTCCACCTCCACCTCCACCTCCACTGGCTGACGGATCAGAAGAATCGCCTGTCTGATTCGCTGGCGCAGGTTGTTGCTGTTGCGGTTGAGGTGCCGGACTGGGAAGAGGAGACGGGGCAACGCTGCCGCCAGACGAATCAACCGACAGCTGTTGCTGGATGGTGACCGGAGTTCCAGGGCCTCGAGGTCTCATAGTCGGATTGTAATTGCTGTTGTTTCCGCCGTAAACCTGCTGCTGCATGGGCTGGTGATGCTGTTGTTGTTGCTGTTGTTGCTGTTGGATGCTGTACTGCTGCTGTTGCATCGGTTGTGCATTGTTGCCATACGTCTGTTGCTGTGGCTGGAAATGTCCCTGTGGTGGTTGTGGTTGTTGTTGCTGTTGCTGTTGCTGGTGGTTCAATTGGCCCTGGACAGCTTGTTGGTGCATCTGATGCTGCGCAGGTGGTTGCTGTTGTTGCAGTTGCTGCATACTAAACTGTTGTTGCTGCATCAACTGTTGTTGTCTCTGCATTTGCATTTGCGCCTGTTGTTGATTGACTTTCATCGGCTGCTGTTGCTGCATGGCCTGCATGTTGGGTTGCATCGGCGCGTGTTGTTGTTGCTGAATCTGGGCCGCCTGGTGCTGCAGTGCCGACGCCATGGGGAAACGCTGTCGGATCATCATCACCGGCTCGCCTCCCGATACCTGAACTGGGCCGCCCTGTTGTTGTTGTTGTTGGAGGACAACATTAGCAGGTCGAACGAAACGCTGCTGATTCACCATTTGTTGCTGTTGGCCAGGTTGTTGCATCACCTTCCAATCGCACGTTTCAATTGAAATTACAAATCAATAAATAATAGATCATCGTTTTTCATCAAGTAAAACCAACCATGTGCTGCTGTTGTTGTTGCTGCATATTGCCGGCAGGCCTCTGCATCATCACTTGGCCAGGTCCGCCTTGTTGCTGCATCTGTTGATGTTGTTGCTGCATCATCTGATCAACATATTGCTGCTGTTGCTGAATGGGCTGGCGAATCATGACGACTGGACCTGGATGGCCCATCATCCGAACCCCTCCACCTGCCACGTTCTGCTGCACATTTTGCATCTGCTGCTGTTGCTGTTGTTGTTGCGGCGAAGGTAAGCGGGGAGGGTGCGACTGAGGGGAGGTCAAACGCATCACCATTCCACCTGGACCTTGTCCAGTACCAACGACATTAGGATTATGTCCAGGCTGTCCCATCACGCTCACTGGCTGCGGCGAAGCCATCGGCCCGGGACTGAACGGGCTGTTGAGAGCCACGACGTCGTTGTTCTCCGAGTGTTGAGACAGAGGAGTTCCAACTTGCTGCTGGCCCATGCCCCGAGGCGACGAAGAAGACATTTGCATTTGGACTTGTTGGTTGACTGGACCGGCGTTGCCAACAGACGCCGTGTGAGGTGAAGGCATAGGGCTAGGTTGTTGCTGTTGTTGTTGCCCGGCTCCACCGGGTGTCATGGGACCGGGCGTCATAGGGCCCCCGCCACCTATGGACCCGTGAGGTGAATGGCTCATCATCAACGACGGTGAGGGCGATGGTGCCGGCATTGGACGTTGCTGCTGCTGCTGTTGTTGTTGTTGTTGTTGCTGCTGCTGCCCCTGGCTGGCAACCCTACTAGGCATTTGCATCTGGGGACTGGGCGACGGTTGAGGCGTCGTCATCATTTGCGCTGGACTGGCCACTTGGTGGATCATCCGGGGACTCTGAACTGGCCCACCACTGCTCGACCCTGCCACTTGGGGACTGGATGGGCACATGGGTGAGCCATGAGGGTGCTGCTGCTGTTGTTGTTGTTGTTGCTGCTGCTGTTGTTGTTGCTGTTGCCGGATTTGTTGAAACTGGGCTTGCTGGCCAACAACAATGTTGCGGTTGGGTTGCATCATCATCTGTTGGCCGGGCTGTTGCATTCCTTGCACCATGTGCGGATGATTTTGCTGGTGCTGCTGGGCAGGGTGAGGCGAGGCAGCATTCGGTCCGCCAAGATGTTGCTGTTGCGGACTCATCATGACCATCACGTTGTTGTTGTTGTTGGCCGGTTGCTGCTGCTGCTGCTGCATCATCTGACCATGAATTTGAGGGTGGACGTGTTGTGGGGTCATCGGCGGACGCAACGGACCCGTCATGCCCATGTGGCCAACGGGCGAGAGGAGCGGATGAGGCGATTGGGGAGTACCCGATCTGCCCCCGCCAACAACCATAGCTCCTCCTCCTGCACCCCTCGGGCTGGCTTGTTGCACATGTTGCTGCTGGCCTTGTTGCTGGATCTGCAGGTGCAGCTGCTGCGGCTGGCCAAAGGCGGCGAAACTGGCCGAGGCCTCGGGTACGGCCAGAGGCGACGGTGGGGCAGGGAGTTGTTGCTGGCCTTGCTGACCAGCTGCCGCTGCGCCGACGACACCTTGCCGCTTCTGCTGTTTGGTGCGAAAGTCTTGCAGAAGCATCGTGTGCTGCCTGGCTTGTCGGCGGACCTGATCCAGCTGCTTCTGCAGCCCTTGCTGTTCGGTTGTGATGCGCTCCAGTTCACCCGCATCCGCGTCGTTCAGTTCTTGGTTGTTTTTGCGCAACTGCCTCTGCCGGCTGTTGAGCGACTTGCGCTGTTTCCTCAGCTTGCTCACTTCCGTTTCGTAATAGACTTGGTGTTGGCGGATCTGCAGAGCAAAGAAGAAGAAGAAGAGCAAAAAAAAATTAGATTTCATTGATCAATTGGTGAATGACGTTGAAGAAAAAATCGATTGAAACGTACGAGATGCTGTTGCTGGACAAGCCACTGGTCGTACGCCAGTTGCTGTTGTCGTTCCGCCTCGTTGGTAACGTTCTCCGACGGAGCGGCCATGGCCGCAAGCAGAGGAGGAGGCAATGGAGGCCGGGCCGTCGGCGTAGAGGCATTCGATTGGGACTGCAGGAGAGCCGGATGAAGTCCTGGATCGGCTGGAGGGATCGAGGCCGAACCAGGCGATCGTTGCTGATGCACGTGCCACTGTTGTTGTTGCTGCTGTTGTTGCTGAATGGGCGGCCCACCAGCACGAATAAATGGCGGCTGTTGCTGGTTGACCATGTGCGGATGGACCGATTGGAAATTGCCCTGCGGCCTGTGCATCTGCATCGCTTGTTGTTGTTGTTGTTGTTGCATCTGCTGGTGTTGAACGACATTGGGAGCGTGAGGATGCTGGAAAATTTGTTGCTGTTGATGTTGCGGGTGCTGGACTTGGCCCGGGTGGACATGAATGTGCTGCTGGTGCTGGTGGTGCTGGTGGTGCAGGTGGTGCTGGTGGTGGTGCTGCTGCTGCTGTTGTTGTTGTTGCGGCTGTTGCATGAGATGAGGATGAACGGAAGCTGGAGGCGATAGCGAGACGGACGGACCGCCGGCCAGCACATCGGCTTTCAATTTCTCAAAATCCGTATCGGAGAGGAAGGGTTTCTCGGGGGTGGATCCGATAGGAGCCGAACCGATTCCCGTTCCAAATGGCATTCCGCCACCTACTGGCGATTGTTGCTGATGGTGCTGCTGCTGATGATGGTGGTGTTGGTGGTGTTGTTGTTGTTGGTGTTGTTGGTGTTGCAAGTTCTGCCTCTGCAATTCCCGCTTTTCCTGTTCTAGCAAATCTTCCAGCAAAAGGGGCTGTTCCTGCTAAGACAACAATAATTGGGCGCATTGGACAGATGTGCGAATTGAGGGACACGATACGATGCCGAAACGAAAGAAAACGGACAACTAAAAATTGAACAAAAATCAAAAGGTATCGAAACGGAAGGGAAGAGGCAGAGAAGGACACCCGACCACAGCAAAGCCAAAGATATGAGGCTCCTCACCTGTAGGAGCAAAGATCGTCTTTGTTGTTGTTGTTGTTGCTGCTGCTGTTGCAGTTGCTGATGGTGGTGAAAGCCGGTCGGAAGAGAAGGAGCTGGCGAAGGTGGAGCAAGAGATGGTGGTGGTGGTGGAGGAGGAGGAGGTGAGACCAAATAGACGGGACTGCTCATTCCATTAGGAGAACAACCATGGACAACAACGCCGCCATTACCGACACCAACACCGGGACGGACCACACAACCGTAGCCCAGCTGTAGGACGCACGAGAACGAAGAGATACGAGAGGGGTTTTTTTTCCAAAAAAAAAAAGGAAACGGAAAGAAAGGGGAAGACGGAAAGAGGAAAATGTTGAAGGATTTCTTATCTTTTGTTATGGCCGTTTTCTTTTCTTTTCAGAAAGACGAAATGAAGGAAGACAATCGACTTACCTGTGCGCTTGACGGAGCTCTAGGAGTCCCAGGATAAGGAGGCGGCGGGCCACGATAGGGCGGCGGAGGTTGAGCTGCTTGTTGCGGATAGCCAGAAACACCAGCGAACGGTTGTTGTTGCGGCGGCGGCGGCGGCTGCTGCATTGCAGACCCAGGAGGGCCGATCGGCTCGTGCCCTTGCAAGTGATGTCGATGAAGCTGGACATTGTGTTGCTGTTGCTCGGCTTCCGCTTTCAACTGCTGTTGCTTCTTCTGTTCCGTCAGTTCGAGCAGTTTGGCCTGGAACTCGTTCATATCTTGCGCCACTTTGGCCGCTTTCTCTTCCTCCTCCTTCTTGCGACGAGACAACTCGTCGGGCGTCAGCTCCTCGTTGGACACTCGTTGACTAGGGGTCCCCTCATCTCCAGTTGCGGCCGTCGATGTGGCGTCCAACTCACCTGGATCGGCGTACTCCAAAATGTTGAAATCGCTGGGACTGTCGCTGCCAGCGCCACCGTTGGCAGCCGAGGATGAGGACCGATGGCCTGCGTGATCGTCTTGCCCTCCCCCTCCGCCCATGACGTCGTCCATGGCGTCGTGCAGTTCGGGATCGGCGTATTCGAGAATGTTGAAATCGTTGCCCAGGCCGAGCAGCTCGTCGTCGTCGACGCAGCCCAGGCCGAGATCACCAAAGTCGTCGTCAGCCGGATCGTGTTGCTGATGATGATGGAGATTGTGATTCTGGGACTCGGTGGCGGCCAAGACGGCCACGGCGCAAGGCGTCGGTGCCTCTTCGTGAATCATTTCGACTTTCATGGGCAGCTGCTGTTGCTGCTGTTGCTGCTGCTGCATGAGCGGCTGTTGTTGTTGTGGTTGGGTCTGCATGTGTTGAGGTTGTTGTTCTTGCTGCATCGCCATTGGATGGAGACTGGACTGCATCGGCTGTTGTTGTTGTGGCTGCATGACAGCACCTGGGTACATTTGCCGTATGCCCCCCGCGTGTACGTGTTGCTGCATATCTTGCTGTTGTTGTTGCGGATGAAGTTGTTGCTGGTGAACTGGACCAACAGGACGTTGCATTTGTTGTTGTTGTTGATGCTGTTGCTGCATCAGCATCATTCTCATCCGGGGATCGGCTAAATGAGCCTGGACAAGGTGCTGCTGTTGCGATGGAGCGACTACTTGAATCGGTTGGCGGAATTCGGCCGAACCGGGTTGGAATCCCCGTGGCCTGACTTGTTGCTGCTGTTGTTGTTGTTGCTGCATTTGCATTTGCATTTGCATGTGCTGCTGCTGGGGCGACATCATGCGGGGAGATCCTTGCATTGGTTGTTGCTGTTGTTGCAAGACTGGCCCCTGGGAGGCGGCTCCATTGGGTCCGGCGGCAGCTGGAGGCAGCGGATAACGAAATTGGGGCCTTTGTTGCTGTTGCTGTTGTTGTTGTTGTTGCATGGCAAAGTGCTGCTGCTGCGCGGGGCCTGCATTCATAATGACGCCGTCGTCTTCTCTTTTGATGTTCTCCGACTTGATGAAGTGCGCCGGTTGTGGACGATGTTGTGGCTGTTGCTGCAACTGTTGACGCTGAAGCAAATCGCGAAGTTGCGGCCTCGATGGATCGACACCGCCAGCGACGGCAGTCGAAGCGTCAACGACTTCTGCTCCATCTGGCGCGACGGCCACGACAGCTGCCACAATCGATTGTTGTTGGTGTACCGGTGACGCATTTGCCGGACCGCGGAGCATAAACACCTGACCGGCGGGCACATTGACGGGTTCGCCGGGCGCTCGGACGCGCGACACTTGAATCGGGGTGGCAAAACTACCTCCCAATTGCTGCTGATTGGACATAGCAGGTTGTTGTTGTTGTTGTTGCTGCTGCTGCTGCTGCTGTTGGTGGTGTGCGATGGCTTCCGGTTGGCCCGATGGTATCGCCATGGAACCAGTAGCGACTGGGACGTGCCCGCCAAGAGCAACAATCTGAGCTCCATTGACCAATCGCTGTTGCTGTTGTTGTTGCTGCCTCTGTTTCCATTGACGCTCCTGTTCCGTTTCGACAACTCCACGACGAGGACTGGCGATCACTGGTTTCTCCATTTCCTTTGCCACACAAACAACGTCCAGAAATGAAAAAAGGGGGAAAAAAACACACAAAAAAACGTTAAAATTGAAATGGCAAAAATTGAGAACAAAATTCAAATGAAAAAGAAAAAGAAAAAAAAAAACGAAACCAAAATCCAAACTAGAAACAATAAAAAAACGACGCAACAACAACAATCGGTCGATGGGTTTTTACGTATCCAAAAAACCATAAATAAATGAAGAAAAAAAGAAGAGTCCATCCACAAGATATCCACGATGTCGATGGAAGAATAATAAAATAAATAACAATCAACTGATTTCCGAAACCGCCGATGAACAAGTCCGGGGAAATTGCGTAACCAACGACACGAAGATGATGATGATGACGAAAGACATGCATCGATGACTCAATTGCTCCACTCATGCGGATGCGAAGCAGGAAGCAAGTAAACAAAGAAAAAACGAGTAAACAAAACCAACAAAAAAACAAACACGAAATGATAGGGGGTCCGACAAAAATTCCATCGAGAGGTCATTCCAAAACATCCGCATTCCACAGGAATTGCATGGATCATATAGGCCTACGAATATTGATATACTGATCCCATTACAGCTGGAAGGTGACGATGGAGCTGGAGCTGCTGCTGTTGTTGTTGGAGAGCCGCTGGATGATGAGGGAGGTAGTGCTGAAGTAGGGCCAGGTGGGCCTGCTGCTGTTGAGGCTGGTGCAGTGGCAGCAACGCAGCCTGCGGACCGCAACTAGGACCAGAAGAGATGAGATTCGCATGCTGGACATGCTGGCCGCTGTTGCTTGGGGCGTTGCCGATAGACGGAAGAGTCCGCATTATCTCTGATGGCGTCAGGACTCGAATTCCATGCAATTCCACACTACTCCCACCGACAGCGGTCCGACCAATGGTGGGCGCCTCATCTTTCTCGACGGCCGCCTCTTCTTCAGCCAACTGCATCGACGATGGCTTTGTCCCGGCTGTCGTCGTCATCAGCGTCGACGACGAAGACGAGCTGAAACAGCAACTCATTGGAGCCATTGAATCGGCCACCGTCGCAACGGAAGTGGCCCGTTGGCCGCCGTTCAGCGACGGGTTGGCACACCCCGCCAACTGTTCGCTGGAACCGTTGGACGAATTGGATGGCGACGGCAATTCGGCCCCAGACGGACCAGGCGATGCAGCAGCAGAAGAGGACGACGACGACGATGAAATGTTGCGCTGCTGCGTTGGTGTCGCAGCATCGCCGGTCGACTGCCAGGCAGGCGGCCAAACGGGAAAGGCAAAAGGGAAAAACAAACGCCACCCGACACCGACAGGGAAAAGAGACGGACACGAGACGACAGGTCAAATCAAACGTTTGAGAGTAAGGCGTTTCATCAGCTGGACGATCCCATTTGCGCCAACGAACCCAACCCAAACCCCCCGCATTTGGAAATTGGCGCTGCGCGGAATGGCGCCGAATGATCTCAGCTCCCCAGATCCCAACCGACACACACACACACACACACACAATGGCTGCTGTTGTAGCATTATTGGTAGAGACAATCGATTAGCCATCGGCCTTACCTGCTGCGTTTGTTGTTGGTGGTGCGTCTTTTGGAGACGGACGGCAGCCCGGTTTTCGCGCGCTTTTTGCAGGAACGGCGCCTTCTTGTCGGCCGGCAAGGAACGCCAGATTTTTGCGATCTGTTTCCACCTCTCCGTCCAAGCTAAGGTTAAAAATGACATACAATCATTTCATGAGATTTATTTTGTTTTTAAATTAATAAATCAAATCAAATTTAAAAAAAAAAAAATTCAATTTCTATTGTTACCGGGAAAGTCTCGTTTCAACTCTGGGTGATTGGTGTTGGCAAAAAGGACGGCCGAAATGGTGGCAGACAAGCCCAACGCTTCGTCCGCCTCCCATTTGAGTGCATTCCTCTGATTGGCCGTGGCTCCAGGACCGCCGCCATCTCGGTCTTGAAGATCAGCGGAACCTCCATGAGGATCGCCGCCAGCCATACCTCCTACATTACCACCCGATGAAGACGGCCAGGGGCTCGGCGGAGGTTCAGAGAAGGCCGGACTAAACCCTGGACTGGAACTGTATTCGGAAAAGTAGGGAGAGCAAGGCGGGGGTAGTTGCGCTTGCTGCGGCGGCGGCTGCGGCTGCTGCTGTTGCGCTTGGATGTTGGTATTGGGCGAAGCCGTCCCTTGCTGGGAATGCTGCTGGGACAAAGCTCTGACTAGAGCCGCAGGGCCACCGCTACCAACCGGAGGCATCAGGGCACCTGTGCTGCTGCTGCTATTTAAATTGAGACCCGCAGACATGGAATGTTGTTCTTGTGGCTGTTGCTGCTGCTGTTGTTGTTGTTGTTGCTGCTGCTGGACTGGGGCCATCTGAGAGAAGTCTGCCGATTGCGATTCTTGCGATTCGTCCGTCAAAACTCCCTTGAAAATATCTTCGACATCCTTGCTGTCCATGTTGGGCAAGCCGCCGACTTCGATCGTCTCCAGATTGAGGTGATCGTTCAGCAAAATGTCGGACAACTCGTCGTTCTGATGCGCTTCTTGCAGCTGACTGGACACTTGGGCGTGTCTCGGCGAGTCTTCTTCCAATTCCAGCGCGTGATGATGATCGGAATGGACGCTGTCATCAACATTGCATCCGACATCCGTTTCCTTCATGATGGAATCCACCAGGTCGTCGGAATCGGCCAGCAGATCGCCGGCCAGAGGTAAAATATCTTTGAGGGCTTCCTCTTCTTCTTCCTCGTCATGATCGGCTGGCACGTCTAGCCGATCGTCGTTGTTCGCTTCAGGTTTGACGGCAACGTTGACTTGGCTGGCAGGGACCGGCCGCCCAGCTGGAACGGTCGGGAAAACATCGGAAGGCCGCCTGTGCATCTGCGGCGATGATTGGACAGTTGCGACGGCGTTCGCCGGCTGCTGTGGCACCAGTCCGGCCATGGCAACCGGGGTAGGTCGCCTCTCCAAGTCGGCCACTTCTTCCTTCGACAGGTAAATGATGGATGGGTTTTTGACAGCTGGAATGGCGACGTCATCTGTTGGCTCAGAGTCGCTGCCACTGGCCCTGGCCGTTTGCGAATCATTGGCCGACATCAGCGAGTCACTCAGGAAGGAATTGCAATTGCTTGCGTTGGTCGGTTTGAGGAGGAGATCGCGGCCGAAAAAGGCTTCCTGTAGATAGGCCGGATACGTTTCGACCAACTTGTTTTTGGCCTTTCGCCTTTGCGGCTTCCGTTTGGGTTTGTTGGCCGCCTCGGCCGCTGCCAGATCAACGGCTGCCGCTACGAGCGCCGCTGTCGTTGGCTGCGTTTGCGATGGCGTCGCGCCCACCTCTTTCAGCTGCTGCAACGTCACCTCCGCCGTGTTGTAATTGTCCATGGCGTCTTCCTCCTTGTCTTTGACGCGCGCCCACGGTCGGCGCACTTGGAACCCGCCAATGCCCAGTTTCTGCAGGTTCCGTTGGCGCTTCTTGCGCAAAATCAGCGCCCCGTTGTCGCCGTGCACGATGGCGTAGCCGTCGGGGACGTCGGGCATCCGTCCATCCTCCCGCGGCGTCAAGACTGTGCCGTCCTTGAAGAGCGGGTCGAGTCCGTCCGGACCGTCGGGCTGAACCTCGTCGGCGGCGTCCGATTCGAGCGACTTCTTGTTGCGACACCGGCGACGTGGCTGGTCCAGCTGCAACGATCGCAAGTGGTTCATTCCGCCCTCCGACAACGATACGCCGTCGACTAGAAACTGGCCGGAAGCCGACGATTTGGGCCGGATGTTGTTGGAGGATGACCCATTCAGCAGCGACCCGGCCGATTCGTGGATGCCAGCAACGGGACTAGGTGGCGGACTGGCTGACGACGATTGCCTATGTTGTCGGCTGCCAGCCTGGCTAGAAGAGGCTTGTGCTGGCATCGACGAAGGCGGTGCCAACGCCAACGCGACGGCGGAAGCATTAGAGGGGTGAAGATGGGGCGGCTGCTGATCGGCCGGACGGCACAACATGCAAGTGTATCCATCCTCTGCGCAGAATTCCGCCTCTCGCTCGTTGCGGATCAGGTCGCAGGCGGCGTGGAGCCATTGGGAGCACTGCTGGCACTGAATAATCAGCTCGCCTTCATTGTACGACGAGGAACACGACGGGCACTGGCGCATGGAGGCGCAAGGTCCGCAGAGCGAGCCGTTCGTCTGGTGAGTCCAACTGGCGTTGACGCCCGGCTCGTTGGACCCGCATACTTGGCAGACGGCGCACCATTTGCACTTCCAATTGCCCTGCGGAACGTAGTCCAGCGGTGGCTCCATGCAATAAATGTGGTAGGAAATGTCACACTCGTCGCACAGCAACAGACGGGCCTCGTCGTGTCGTTCGCCACAGCCCTCGCAAACCGTACTGTTAAACGATGGATGGGTGGCTTCATTAATACTCCACTTCCACAATACAAGAAATGAAAGGTGACTCACCAGTCCAGGCAACGCCATCCCTTTTGCAAAATGACTTTGGTAACCTTGACGTTGGCGCAGAACGGATGATAGCACTGAACAGAAAGAATTCAAAACATTGATATTAAGGTTGCATTTTGATATATAATTAAGAGGCGGACGATGTGTGCAATTACCTGGCCGCACTGGGCGCAAGAAATGAGACGGCCTTCCTGATCCAGGCCAAAAGAGCCGCACATGGCGCAGGCATCTTGTTCCACCACGAAACTGTCAGTCGACGAACAGAGAATCAACTTGTTTTCCAGACACGGTTCTCCTTCGACGCCAGTTCCCACCGTCGTCGAGACGTTGACTGTTCCAGTGGTGCCACCACCGGCACTGCCACTTGCGCTACTCGTCCCATCCGCTGGTCGTTGTAGCCCTACTCCTGGGGCGCCGAACACGCCCCGCATCTTTGGTTTGGGTCCTCTTTTCCGTCCGAAATCCGCCATCTTGTTGGCCTTCCGGTTATAGGCAGCGCTACCCCCACTGCCGGATCCAGCAGCTCCGAAAGACGAGGCTTTTCCCGATCCCTTCGGCCGCCCACCGGCTCCTCCACCCCCTCCGCTGGTCGAAGTCGTTCCCGCCATTCGTTTGCGCGCAATTTTGCCAGCAGATTGTTGCTGCTGCTGCTGCTGCTGCTGCTGCTGCTGGGACGCCATGACCTTCTGGCCAGCTCGAATGGCTAAAGGTTTCGTCTCTTCCGTTTGCATTTGCTGTTGTTGCAAAACTTCGTCCACGAAAATGGGGGTGCCGGGTGCGTCAACATCAAACAACGGAGGCTGCTGCATCAGCTGTTGCGATTGATCCTGACCAACAGACCCAGGATTGGCATCTGACGATGTGGCATCCATGTCCATACTCGGTTTCGGATTCGGTATCGGAGACGACACCTTGCACGGGGGGCAGAGGTACTCGTAATCCGGATGCATGTCTTTTTTGCGCTGGACAAGCCCCCGATCGGCTTCCGGATCGCATCCGGAATGAACGTATTTTCGACACCGTTGACATTGGCTCATCTCTCGCTGAGAATGGCGATACGCCTTACCGCACCTGTTTAACCATAAAGAGAAAATGAATTAGATCAGAAAACGAACTGATTGAAGTGGTGCTCCGCAATGTTGAGTCACTAACAATGGACAACAGACGCCCTTATTTCTCTGCTGGTAGCAGGAATCGCAGACGGTGAAACAGGCGTGCCAACGGGAAGAAGGACCCGATCCGGGTGTTCTCGATCCGCAATCGCCACAGACGCGACAGTTTTTGCATTTCCAGCCCAGTTTCGGAATGTTGGAAATCAATGGCCTGTTCAAAAAAATTCCAGAAAATAGAATTCAAAAGATATCAAAACCCCTGGGGAAGGGTTAAAAAAGGTTTAGTACCGGACGCAGGACGGATGATAATTCTTGTCGCAGGTGTCACAAACGAGCATTTTGGTACGATCAGTCACCGCCTCAGTTCCAGTTCCTTGTTGCGTCGCCGGAGTCCTGCAGGTGACGCAAACCTTGCACTCGTTACACTGCCAAGCCGTTCGCACTCCTGGGCCTACCGCAAGCCCAACGCATGAGCCGTGGTAGTGTTTGCCGCAAGTGACGCAAAATAGCTAACCCAACCCAAATCCAAAGCCGCAATTTCAATGTCCATAACTAGAAACATCACACGAGTAAGATTTTTATCGTTTACCTGATTGGCCACGTTGGAACGCGAGCTGCAAATGCCACAGTTTGCGTCTGAGGGTCCAGCAACAATCGACCCTTGATGCACATGATCCGGGCAATGTAATGTTCTTGTTTTAGCGTTTAAAAAGGCCTAAATGGGTCGTGTTATAAGCACATAATCAATTTACGGTGGGGTTTTGGATTTCATTCTGAATACGAATCGCGGGGGGGGGGGATAAAAACTTACCCCACAGCTGACGGCGCAGGGGAAATGGAAAGATTTTTGGCAGCCACTACCCCCAGTTGTCGTGTGTTGACAGGAAAGCGAAGCTCCGAAAGAGCCGCACGAATGGCATCGTAGAGAAGCAGCACGAATGAGAGCGGAATCCGCTCCGGCCACTTCAGGCCAGCTGTTGCCGGAACAAACAGACACAATACTCTGCCCAGGATTGGCTTCATCGTCGTTGACCACTTTGACGCCTTTCGACCAAATGGCGCACATCCGGTGGGCATAAAAGTAGCCGCAAGGCTCGACGATGGCCAGCAAATCCGGCTCCTCCGTGTAACCCACGGCGTTCAACTCTTCCTGCAGTTCAGAACGAAACGATTGTGACGCGTCAAACGATGACGTTCGGCGACCTTTCAACGCTAGACGCGGTTTTTTAATGCTGGATGGTTGCCCAGCTGCAGCCACATGATTGCTAGGGCCACTACCAACCGAGCCAGGACCCGACGACGTTTTGGTGTTGACCGCTCCAGCATTGGCAGCCAGCGATTGGAGACGCTCTTCGCTGTGTAACGTGCTCTGACGTAAACTTTCAAAATCCGATCCCACTTCCAGCCTAAGCATTTCGCCTTGTCCAAGCTGGCTGCGTTCGCCCAAATTGCAAAACGCGCACACTTTGCCTGGCCATGTTTCTTCAATCAATTCCACTTCACTGTCTCCTCCTCCGGTTGACCCATTGGCTCCAGGATCAGATGCTAAATCCACCGCAGAATCAGAAGAGTGCATCAGCGAGCCTCCAGGAATCTCTGTGCTGGCAGTCTCTCTGGTGGGTGATTGTAATAATACAGGCACCTCTTCCAAAGCTTTTTTCAAGCCTTTCACTGATCCACCAAACACTGATGTCATTCCACTGTTGCTTAAATGTTTTAACTTTACACTTGGATTCTTTCTTTGCGTCAACACTCTTCCTACACCACTGAGATCTGTTTTCATGGGTCTCCCAACAACATTATTCTTCTTCAGATTAAGTGAACCACTGCCAAGGACTCCAAAGCTTGTTGACACAGTGTGGATTGGGAGTCTCACGGTGACATTGGAAGCCCCACTGGATGTATCCTCCGCCAAAACTACATTGCTTCCCCATAATTTGGACAGCGCTTGGTTCGCAGCTTGGCTCGCAGTTTGATTCACAGTGTTTATCGATGATGCTCTTGATAGTTGGGCTGTGCTGTCCAATGTTAACATGGATTCAAGGAGGGATGAACCTGGTTTGGTGACTTCTTCTCCAGGGTCCATCTAAATAAATTGAAATGAATACAAAAACGAAAAAAAACAAAGAAAAATTGCATTAGTTTAACACTCAATAACCCCCGTTTGGTGGCGGCAGAGCCTATACTTCCAAGGCGGGAGAAAGATGGGCGTCCTTGAATCCAAAAGCCCCCAACTAAACATCATCACAACGTATCCCCAAGAACATATACGATACCATAAACTCTTATACTATTTGAATAACATACCTTTCCGAATGATTATCGGCTAGCCGGTGTTGATTTCAACTTGGAAGCATCCTAATATTGTTTCGGAATCCACGACACAATATGAAATCGACGGGATACGGACGCCATATTGTTTGGCTATGGCGTTCCATAAAGCGTTCCGATATGTGCCTCATAGATGGACCCATGAACGAAGCCCTCGACCACTGCACCATGACTGCTGCACAATGGACTTGGTCAATGAGCGGGAAAGTAGAAACTTTATGTTTTGAACGCGTATCTTTGATTTCTAGTCTTTTTTAATCCTTACTGTTGTCACATACATGGCACGTGTTGATGTATCACAATGGGTAGAATTAAATATATTAGGTTACGTGATACATTACTTCACCGCCATGGATTTTTACAGTGTAAAATAGACTTTATCCATGTTTTTAAACAAACGGTTAACGGAAAATATTTAATTTGTTTAATTCATATAAAAATAGATACGATTGGGTATGCCCTGATATTAGGTGTATGTTAGAATAACCAAATTCTTTAAAATAATCATGACGTACTAGAAAAGACGACATCCTCTTCCCGTTGATCAATCGGTATTGAAAAGATGGTACGTAAAATTAGCGCACATATTTTCACTTTTATTCCGCTAAGTGATTCTTCCGTGTGCAAGAATGTTCAAGTTAGATCAAACAAGTGAGAAAGCACCGTAATCATTAATCATCGAGCTGCCTGTGTACGATCGTATCGGTCGGTAGGATACGCAGTAAAGGCTGAGTCAGCCAAAATCACGTAGTGAATTCCATTCTGCATTTAAAATTCAGTACATGATGGCTGGAGTTGGTGTATTGAAAAATGTTGACGGATATCGTGCACAACTGGCAAATTGAAACAGTATTTACAGCCCACGCAGTAACCAACGAGCCACTTTTGCAAGCAACTACCAAACATTGACTGCAGCAATAGTCTATGACTTTGTAATCTATGACTCTGGTCTATGTGTGAATTTTCAGCCACTATTTTGCCAACCGATAATACGTTTCGAATGTCTTTTTCTTCTTGATTTATACCTCCTATGTTTATAACCTGTGACTTGTGTCTCAATAAGAAAAGAAGTCTATTAACTTATCTGAAACCTTCATCACTGCCCTAAAAGTCATCTATGCTGCAGGCTATCAACAATGGCAATAAAATCCTGTGATTTTTCCTTCCCAAACCTGTTGTTTGAAACAACAAAGAAATAGTTGCAAGATTCAACAAGCAAAACAATTTGGGAGGTCCATTAAGAGAATAACATGTTGACCTTTATAAGGAGAGCATCAAAGCAGGCCTATCCATGAACTAGACGATCTCTTTTGCAGTGAACTGGTTTAATTTATCTTGCATTCTTGTATTGCCTAGGCATACTTTAGATCTAGTTCATAAGACTGGGTCGAAGTCCTGGGTCAATGTTTTCATTCCTCTTTTAATGTTTCAAGGCATACACATCAAGAACTAAATTTGATAAAAATACTCCAACAATTTACGCTTCAAAAAGAAAACACAGAAACCAGCTCCTTACCGAAAAAATCCGAACGATTGTGGGGAATTTTTCGGCTATAAAATTTTTCTGCCTTCTACTGCTTATGTCTTTTTGGAGGAATTTCGCACATTATTTACAAATAATTTTCTAATCCAACACCTCCGAAAGTAATCCCATCTGAAGCCATAGATTTCGAAAAACTCAATCCTGAAACAAAACAAAAAATAAGCAAATTGTAATGTGCTAGTACATTTTGTACCCGAGTGATGAACTCTGTAGATGGCTAGCGCAGCCATGTTCAATCATTCTTGACAGTAACGGTGATAGTTATATCAAATCACGATTAAATCGATTGATTAAAATTCCTTCAAGTAGCCAGAAAATATCCAGATAGGTGCTTTGTCAAATAATGGGCATTGGTGTATTATGAGTAAACAGCTGTTCTAAAACAGCGCGGTTCTCTTTTGACGCAGTTTGGGATTTGATTAATCCGGAAGTGAAGTGGGAGGATGTTTTCACACAATTTGATTGGCAAGCGATCATAAGACACCCTCTCAATCGTCTCCTCTTTTTGAATTTCTACAACCGATGTAAAGCCCACAAGATGCAGTCGTTGTTTTCGTCTAGACGATCAACCATGGCAGTAGCGGACAGCGGCAACACTCAATCTCGTTTGCAGGACATAATTTTTCTGTTGCAAAACAAAAAAGAATCTCTGGCTGCATCCCGCTCCCGTCTAAGTTTGACAAGCAAGCAGATTCAAGAAATCTGTTCTGCACTTTATTCTTCATCATCTTATTCACAGCATGCAGAATCTTCCTCCCTCCATAATTTGTTGTCAAATGTAAAGGCTATCAAAATCATTCCAGAACCTGCCAGTAGTTCTTCGCTCCTCAGTGAAACCATTAATTTGGCACCATTTCATCAGTTAACTCATTTGGAAGTTAGAAACATCCCCATCGTTCACCTTAGCCACTTGTCCCAACTTCGGTCCCAACTGCATCATTTGGTTCTATATGCTTGTCTTGATTCTCTGGATGATGCACTGCAAGGATGTGGAGGTGACAATTGCTCTGAAACATTTCTCTGGTCAGAATTGCACTCTCTTCATGTCACTAGGTATGTTTAGAGTCAACATATTTCTGATCATATTTTCAAACATTTAAATACCATTAATCCAGCTGTCAGACAATTGATCTTGGCACTGGACTCCAATTAGCACCGTGGCTCAAAACTCTAAATTTGACGTAAGCCGTATCAATAATATGCAAACAACAAAAGCAGTTAATAAGTTCAATTGTTGTTTCTTTTTTAGTTTCAATGAGTTGACGGACAACTCTACACAATCCCTTTCTACCCTAATGACCCTACATAGTCTCACACTAGACTTCAATAGCCTTCAAAGGATACCTGTCTTAGCCCCCAGCGCGAGGACCACATTGAAAGTATTAAAACTCAGGCAGAATCAGCTAGATAGTCTCAGAGGTTGTAACACTCTTTGCCATCATCTATTTTGCAGTCTTTTGTTAAATGTTCTTGTCATCAGGTGTGGAGCAATTGGTTTCTCTGGAGGAATTGGATGTAGCATACAATTGCATATCTAGCGGGGAAGCATTATCGGCTTTATCCTTTTTGCCACATTTGGTTAAACTCAGTTTGGAGTTCAATCCACTGAGTTATGTCAAAGAATATCGGCTCGTAGTTTTGCGTCGCGTCTCGTCTGGCGTAAACCGAAAAAAGGTAACTCGCAACGCATTGACATAATGAATGTGCAAGTTTCATCGTATTCCGTTTAGTTTCGACTAGATGAACAGCTATTAAGTTCCATCGAAAAGGATGCTGTGGGCACAATGGCAGCTTTGTATTCGATTCAACCGGAATTGATCGGAACGTGGAGTACCTCCCGACTGCTTCAGCAACAAACGACGGTTTCCTCTTCTATAGTGAACGAAATAGACGAAAACAGCCAAAATTCTCTAGGTGCAGTCGTTAGCGAATTCCAGAGTTCCCTGGGTGGCTCGGAGAGAATTCGGCCATCTCCCTCGCCTGGCAAAACTCTGGATCAATCCATCGCCGCGATTAACCCATTGTCGTTGTCAGCGGTGAAGCGTCGTAAAGCGAGCCGAATGAGAGAAGTGGAAATTGCTGATCCCCCAAACCTTCTGCCAGCCGATTCTGATTCTTTCATGAAATCCGATCAGAACACTATGGTATCCACTGTTGTGACCTTGCCGAAGCCATCTGAACAACAGCCTGCATCAAGCAGTTCAGGACATTTGACTACCAAGCAACGAGTAGAAGAACTACGTCGTGTCTTTGGTCAAGAAAATTGGCTGACTAGTCAAGCAGGAAACGAAGTTCGTTTGCTTCTTGGATGGCAAGAAACTGAAACCCAGTTGACGCAATCGGCCAACACCAACAACGATGAGATGCTCAACCCGGATCAAGACACAAAATCCGAGTCTTCGGGAAAGGATGACGCTATACTTGTACTAAAGTCTGAAAGCGATCGGAATCTTCCTAGCGAACAAACTTGCGTGATCACCAGCCAAGGCGATTCGAACGATGAAGATTCAGATGATCTTCATGTCTTTGTCGTTCAACGTCAAATCAATTCGGATTTGCAAGAGGAGCGTTTGATGACCGTGTCGGCTGCTTATCTCTGCGAAAAAAACTCTCTCAGCGGTCAGACACTTTCCTGCTGGAAGCGATCGAGTCTGCAATGCGTAACGGTTCTCCAACAATCTGCTTCACCTCGTTCCGTAGTTCGAGTACAACTGCTCTTTTATTCCAATTTTCGCAACAGTACCGAAGCCATCTATGACATGGAAAAAGAAGACTTTAGAGTAAATTGCCGTACTATTACGCTTTCGTTATTGCAAACTGTTTGAAATGATCAACTTCTATTTTCTTCCCCGTAGGAATTGGAAAAGATTCTCGCAAGTTGCTCCGAGACATCAACAACAACTGCTAATCCAGAGAAAGAAGAAAGATTACCTAAAGACGATATGAGCTGCATGAAGTGCGACCGTAAATTTCCTTTAGTTCAGGCGGCTATAAAGCTACGCAGTTCAGCTGTTTCCTCTCCTCTTTTGAAAGGTAAAGTCCGACACTCTTCTCCTTCGTCGACAATCGGACTCATTTTTTGATTGTTGCTTCAACAGGACAACTGGAGGAGTATTCCGTCTGTCCGTATTGTGCAAGTGATATGGTATTTGCATTGGAACAACAACAGGCAGTAGGTCCCACTGAAACCTGTGTCTCTGAATCAATGTCTTCTACAAGCAATCAGTCAGGAAGTGACGTCATCGTTACTTCCAATGAGCCCTACTCTTCCAGTGTTAGCGGTGGTGAAGAAGTCTCCGATACTTCAGAAGAAGGAAGTGTCGAAGTCGTTGCTGACAAGGTCATGCGACTCGCCACCATGACGGAGTATTCGGTCTCCCCGTTGAACGCGAACGGCTCAAACCTCAACAGAAAGCCAACTGGCAAATCCCTTTCATCGCTCTCGCACAGTAGCAAGAGCAGTAGTCAAGCTAGTAATAAGAATAGTTCTTCAGCGGTTCGCTCTACTTCTTCTATCCGCTCAACATCGTCATCGATCCCGTCCTATAACTATTCCTACGCTGACTTTTCGCAAGTAAGTTTTCATAATACCTGGCTCGAAATGCTGGTGTGAACTAATTGAAGAAATGCCTTAGGTGGATCATCGGTTAAGACTTTACTGCGAAATGTTCCTATTGGGCCACCAATCTGAGGAGTTCCATGGCCTTATCAAGGTAACCCTTAAAATAAAAACATTTAATAACTCTTTAATTCATGAATGCAAATGAAAGATTGAGTTGGTCACGATGACCGCTGGCCCGATGGAGGAAGAACTTACGCCAACTCCTGCCCTTTTGGTGATAACCAGTCATAAAGTCTATTTTCTCCGCATAACTCAATCAAATAGCAGGCAAATAATTTTCTAGTTGGATCTTTTTTAAAAAAATTAGCTGAACCTTTTTTGTTTTGTTAATAGTGAGCAACCAGAAAGTTGGCTAAACCTGGAAATAAGTTACCCACTTAGTCAACTGGTTTCTATGCTGACCGTCATCGGCAATCAAGGTGTTGTGCTTAAATTTGGCACGGCTTTACCGCATCTCGTGTTGCTCCGTGATCAAAGAAGAACAAAGAACGTGATCCATTTCCTCACTGGTATTGTCATTCATATTTACTTGTGTGCGAAGAATTAGGTTCGATTTGTTTCCTTAAGATGTTCTCGAGAAATCAGGAATCAAAGCACCGCCGCCCCGGTTGGATCTTATGGCAGACCAATGGCTGGCGTTGGAGGGGCTTGTCCGAGGAGACCGGGACACCGTTTCAACATGTTCTGCGGATGACGGAGACATAGGGATTGTAGGTTCGACGACGACCAATCGCTTCATGCCAGACAGCAATTCCCGTGTCTTCCTCTTTTGCACCAGTTGCCGGGTAGAATGGGGCAACAGTAAACAGCAAGAAACCCATCAGCAAACGGCAACTTATCTTAACACCGCTTTGATGGTGACAAGTGATCGAATGGCATTAGTGCGTGGAGATCCCCGTTGGTTGACGAATCATCAAGTCCAATTTAGAACATGGGGCGTTTCGCTTCTCAGTCTCCAGCAACTTGTCAATCTCATCTCTCTGGTAATAAGACCAGAGGAACTGTATTTGTCTTCATGAGCAATTTAACTTTGCGAGCGTTTTTTTTTAGGAAAGCTTTGTAAGCAAACCAGAACAAATTCGATGTTACTTCTTGGATGAGGCCTCTGGTATGGAGGAAAAATGGACTGTTTCGTTAGCTACCAGAGAGGCGGTTGACCAACTGGTGAGTTTCATTTTGATTCTTGACCTATTCCTCACTTGCAATTGTTTTTTCTTCTTTGTGGACACAGATAGAAGCAGTACGCTATCCGTGGGAGGCCGTTTTCTCAGTGGAGCTGGAAATCAACGAACTTGATGAATAATCAAGTTTTCGTCTTCTGTTTTGATGTAGAATTGTTATTCTTTTTTTGTTACTTTGCTGTAAACAGTCTGCGAAGTGCAATTATTTTGTTTCAACCATGTCTTTGGAACTCAAGGTCTTAATTACACTATGAGCATTCAGAGAATGGCTTGATTTTATAAAAACTGATTATTAATTAATTCTTGTTATACTTTTCTGCATTTAACATCAAATTTGCTAAGAATGTTTCCAGAAAGGTGACTTAGTTTTATGGTTCAAATATGTATACAGCTTCTTGATCCTTGTGTTCAAAGTGGCCCACTTTGTTGGATGACCTAGGGCGTAACCCTTCTTCTGCACAAATTTTCTTCTGCGCAGAAGAACCTGAAATTGAATTATAAACAAAACATGAAGAATTCCGAAATTTTTTAATAAAGTTTTCATAATATTACTTGATATTCATTTCCTTGCACTCCTCTAAGCCATGGAGGTACATGGTACAGCAACTGTGTAGGATGGAGTGTTTTTTGAGATATTTCATTTGATGGTCCGAGGATATCAATATAGTCATTCTGACCAAAGAGAGCTCTCTTTTCATTCCAACTATTTTTGGGTTTGTAAGTTGGCATTGGAAGGGCTTTATCTACTGACACTTTTCTGGGTAAAAGACCACTTTGGAAAAGTTTTTCTTCATAGCCGTGACGGCGTGGAACTGGTCCTTTTGCAACTTTGTCAGCATGATAGCGAAAGCGAACAGTCGTCAATTCCGGATTGAACAAAGCATTTGCTTTAGAAACTTGACTAGAAACTCCAATCAGAGGCCGATATCTTAGAGCCATACCAAGGGTAGAAATCATGGAACCAAGCAGGGACGTCATGTTGCACGAAAATGCCACCTAAAGGTTAAATTTAAATGAAACTTCAAGAAGCAAATAAGACAAAAATTGTGTATCCTTTTGATTAAATGTACTAACAGATAGAATGTTGTCGACTGCGGTTAAAGTCTGCCTGTGAAAAAACAGCCAGCTAAACTGAAACTCCAGGCGAGATGTAAATTCTATTGTCTAGCAGACGCTTTTCAAATTTCACTCAACGATTGTTCCGCACAGTCTTTCCCGTTTCGTTAGAGCGCGTAAGAAAATGTGCTTTTGGGCGCCTTTCCTTCTCAGTTGTCAGTTCCAACCACGTCGTAAAGTATCGTTCAGACTACAGCTCTTTTCTACGTATAACGTATAACGTATAACGTTAAAAGTTTACGTTTGTACTTCGTAAATTTCACTGCGTTTTTTACGGAGCCATATTTACGTAAATGTGTTCGTAGACTGTTCAGACTACACTGTCAAATTTACGTAGAGTAGGCTAGATTCTGCGGAGATTCTAGCGTCTGCTGTAGATTTTTGTACCTGTTGTAGCTCTTTGTTATATTTATTGATAAAAGTTCTGAGGACGAAACGTTCTTCTTCTGACCAATTTCTTGAAGACCTAAAATAGAATAAGCAATAAACAAAAATAGTTGCAAAAGATTTCATGACATAATATTTACTTTTTGATTTTCTTTATCGGTGATTTTTTGGGGGTGACTTGAATTTGTTAGGGGAATTCTTTTGGCAACTTTAGTAGGCCCCATATTTATTTTTAAAATAAAAATTAAAAAAATTAATTATTAAATTTACAATTCTACACCTGACATATCCCAGAATGAATAAACAGGAGAGAAAACCTGAAAAAAAACAAAAGAATGTAGACAAGCGTAATAGATTTTGGCTACGTAGTGCGTAGAACGTCCCAAAAACTTATGTAAAAATGAGATCAATCTCATTTTTACGTACGCTCAGTTTTGACTTCGTTTTGACTACGTTTTGAGTTTACGTATTACGTACTACGTAGAGTGTTGTGTCTGAACACTCTTCCGTTCCCAGCTACGTAACTCGGAGCGTAAAAACGTTATACGTAGTACGTAAAACGCTCAAAAAGGCTGTAGTCTGAACGTGGCTTAAGTCGTTAGTTCGTTACAGCCATGTTATTTTACTAGATACTCGGCAAAAACGGGTAAATTTACTGTTTTAATAGTAAGACTGGTAGGGAAAAATAGAAAGACAAACTCTACTAACTGGTGTATGTCAAACCAGCAAAATCAGTTTATTTGCGCGCGCACCGGGAACTACAGCCAAAATACTGTTTTGTTTTTTGCTTTTTTTTTTAACAAAACCGTCCTAACGTAAGGTACTTCTAATGAATTAAAAGAAAATGATCTAAACACCATGTTTCAGAGGAGGGGAGGGGATTTCATCAAATTGGTTCAAGATCTAACATTGGTTTGGTAAAAGGTTCAAAATATTACACTGTGGACTGCGAACGACACTGACCAAACAACTTAACAAAATTTTGCTAAAAAATAATAAGAATGAGTGGCGTACACGCAAATGGGAGTTGGCACACACGGAAACATTTAAGCTAAGAGACTTTTAAAAACACCAAGTCCGGTAACTTCCGAAGCACGCACGCCTCATTTAGTAAATAGAAATTTTTATTTGGCTGCGTCTGTCCTCGTTGTTTTTCTTCAACATTCGTCTTCGACGATAATAGTTACATCTTCCTCCGGCCTCAATTGACTGCATGGCATGGCGAGAAGGTTGGCGGAACGGGTCAAATTAATCACTTCCTGGTCTTCTGGGGATGAATTGTTGGTCCCTATCTTTACGACGGGACGAGATAGTGTCTTTGACTTGTGACCATCGGGTGGTGGTTCGCTACTCGATTTGACCTTTAAAATGGGCTGCTTCGCTTGTTGTTGTTTGTCCTCCTGTCCTGAATGTTCCACAAGCGATTCTCCCACTATGAAATTGATGGCCTCTCGTTCAATTTCCGGAGATTCATCGAAGCTGTCCAGAGCCTCTTCCAGTGGAATCGGTACATTACACAAATCCTGCAAGAAAATTACTTGTAAATGAAAAAAATCGAATCAAGGACGAGGACATTGTCTCATTACCTCTAATGAATTGTCCAGGTCTTCTGAATCGCGATGAAGTCGACGACGAATAATGCCTTCCATCATTTGATAATCTTGTCCTTCAATTTCACGCAGATGCTCGGCTTCGGCTTCCACTTTAGCAGCAGCAGGTGGATGTTTGTTCGCGGATAGCCTAGAAGGTGCAGCCCCATTTGACTTACTACGCGGAATACCCTGTCCAGCCGGAATGATGTTGATCTTCGGCGGCGGTTGTTGTTGCTCTACCATTGCCGTTATGGCTGTACCTGGTGGTGAGTACGAATGCATTGATTGCAAACGCGTCCGTCGTACTGGTTGATTGGTTTGATCTAGCAAAATTCGGTGGTTAATTAATGGCAACCAGAACAATTTCATTTGTATACCTGAACACATTTTCTTGTCGTCTTCAATCGGTGGAGGACTTCTATGCTTCTGACGGCGACTACCCCGCGGACTGAATCCAACTTCGGTGCCTGACCAATTGCGAGAGCGCTTCATACCCGGCCCTTCTCCACCTACGCCGGCACCGCCACCTGACTGGTTGACTACACCTGCCCCAACGCTATACGATCGGTGGTACTGCGGCGGCGAGCTGCTAGTGCTCGGTCCTAATAAAAGGACATTGCTGCAGGTATCTACCATCGTGTCATCTAGAAGGTCATTGTCATGCTGTTCAAAGACTTCCGTCAGTTCCTCATCGCCATCATCGACGGGCGTACTAAGCATCTGACTTATGGAACGCTCGCTCGAATCGTACGAAGCTATGGCTAACGTGGTGGTGCCCAGCTCATCGTCTTCCTCTTTTATCCGGTCAACTCTCTGAAAGAAAAACGAATAGTGTCATGCCAAATTTTATTTCGTGTGTGAATAAATTGAAACTTATCTACCTTGGGTGACGGTGGGACATCTGGCCAAGGTGAGCTGGACGTACGGCCAAGAACTAAATGTCGGCCCAACGGCGGTTCAAACAAAGTAGATCCTTCTCGTGCAGCAGCGTCGAATTCCATCGATTGGAGAATACTAACGCCATCTTTGGAGGTCTCGCTGACCGTTCGTCGTCGTAGATGGCTACCTCCAGTGTTGCCTAGCGATCGAAGCATGGCTAAATCTTGTGGTTCAACCACTTGATGTATCTGTATAGGAGGGGGGTTCGCCATGACACTCGTTTGGCCATCATCATCCGGATCGAACGCCGCACAGCTAGATCTTCTACCACCCATGCGGCTTCGATCGACTGATGGATCGACTGTTGTTAGATGCCGACGGAAGTCTTCGACAGTCAACGGCTGAGAAGGTGGTGCAGGCAAGGCAACGTTTGGAGACGATTTGAACGAGCGCCTGTTTTTGGTCGGAGAGATTTGCTGGCGGTCTCCATCCGTTGATCGAATGCTCCTTTGAAACGACATGAAACGATGGATTACGGCCAGGGAAGCGTTCGTTTGTTCCAAAACTTCTTCGAGCCTTATCAGGCGAAAGTCAAGCGATTGAAGGCTGTCGCCATGCTGGGCAGATTTTTGGTAGGAATCTTCAATTTTGGACCCCATACCGTCCAATCTTTCTCCAATCAACCGGACCCGTTCATCTGTGCTCTGATGTTGTTTGGCCTCTCTCTCGCGGACCAGCCCTTCCATCGATTCTTCTTCAAAATCGTACAATCGTTCAAGATCGTCCTTGTCCAAAAAGAGTTTTAGTCCGTAGTCATACGACTCTTTCATTCCTGTTTCAAAACAAGACATTATTGTTAATAGAAACCTGTAAACTAAAGCCCCGGAATTGCAATTCTTTTTTTTCACCTTTAGAGCATCTTCGACACCATTTGAAAATGAGATAAAGATGCGAGAAGATGATGAGGGGTGGCGGTAAGGCCGGCTTCTGTTCGTACTCCATGACGACATTAAAACGATTGAATTTCCATATTTGGTGTGAGAAGACGTTTGTCCTCAGGAAAATGGAGTTGAAGACGGCGATGAGCAAATTGAGTAGTAAAATATTGGCCACCAGCAAATAGCATGTCATTAGGAGTGGATTGAGCCAGCGACCGGTTTCGCAAGGGGGCATGTCAGGATCAAAAGATCCATCCGGTTTGGTTCCGTTGCCGCATGGAGGATCGATATCTCCGGCAAACAATTCTCCGTAAATCATGAAATACGGTTTGAAAAAGATGTCACGCACCAGGAACCACGAAAACTCTTCGTGTGGGAAGAGAACCGACTGGCGGAAAACACCGTAAGACATGAGCACCACGAGCATCAACGTGATGTAATAGATCATCTTCTCCAACATGCGGCCAATCATCGTCACGAACGGTCCAAGAAATTTAGAAACTTGAAGAATTCTCAAAATTCGGATGTACCTGAATACGTTTTCCCAAAAAATGTTTAGTTTGAAATGCCAAAACGAAACGTGCACTTTTCATGATACCAAAAGACGATGTTGAGACAGTAGAGGACATGGCCGATTTCCAGTGTGTCTTTCTGGAGACGAAATATCATGGCGATAAAAAATTCGATGACAAAGAAGGCGTCGCAACAATTCCACACGCTCGAAGCCCAAACGGATATCTTGTGGCTGAGCTTCACCGGCTCGCTGGCCAGAATTTCACGCACCTTCTCCCCGCCAAAGCTGGCCATGTGCAGGATAACGTAACATTCGTTCCACTCGGGCGTCGGTGGCGTCCGAATCAGCACCGTGTACGTGTAAATGATGAGGAAAATGAAATAAGCCATGGACCAGGACCAGAATTTCGTGATGGGCGCTGCGTAAAACTCGTAGAATTTCCTTTTGATGCGCAACTGACGCATACGGCGCCGTTCGTAAATGACACCTGGATCGACAGCCTCAAAAACTATCTGTTCTTTGCTGGTGTTGTTCTCTTGATTAAGCTCATCTTTCTCGACTATTGGCACGTTACTGGTGGCTCCAGGAGTAGAAGAGCCGGAATGGTGACGCTGGCGATGATGACTACTGCCACCACCAGCGTTCATTTCAACTCCGTCGGCCAAACTGACGCGCCTCATGCTGGCACTGCGTTCGGATCTCGGCGAGCTGGACGGAGACGAAGAAGCCGACGACGAATTGGAAGAGGAATGATCGCTGCTCGTATTGTTGTCGCGCCCTTCGTCCTTCAGGTCGATCATGTGCTCTTCTTCAGTTTGAGGCATCAACTGGAGCTCCTCTTTAGATTTGAATTCCAAACGGAGAATCAGTGGCGGGCAAATAATGGCCAGCACAATTTTCAGGTTGGTTGAGCGTCGTGTGCGCAATCCACCGAGCCACAAGTCGCCCAGGATGAGCTGAGCACAAGGATGGGCCAACAGTTCACGATGATGACATGCAAAGGCCAACCTGAGGCAAGTTTGACGAGACCAATTGGACAATTCGCAGGTCAATAATTGCTGGGCGAGATCATCGTCTTGACGGTAGCAATAGTCTAGCAATTCCAATGCCTCGCGATCGAATTCGGCTGCGTAACTGCGTAATTCATCGTAGATTTCGACTTCCAAATCGTCGTCAGCCGCTTCGCTGGCCATGGCTCGATACAGTTTGCTGGCCACCAGCGCTTTAGCAAGGGCCTCCTCACCATGGTGCCACATCAATTTGGCCATGGCTTGGCGTTTGGTGAGGACAGACCAGATGAGAAGTTCGTTGAACGGCTGTTGAGAAAATAAATTAAAAGATGTCTCTACATGGCACTGGCTATCGTCGAGTGTGCTCTGATTGTTGCCCCCGTTGCGCAGAACGTGATTACTAAGTGATAAGCCAAAAAGATGGGTTAATATTATTGGCATTAAACAATAGAGTTCAAGACACTGTGCATACCTGTAAACTCGTGCTAAGGCACTCTGGACTACCGGCGTCGGTTTCTTCATCAAGATCGTGTAATTGTGACGAAATTTTCGCCGGGTGTAGGAAGACCGGTAAGCACCACCCATCAACTTGTTGATGACCAAACCAATGTCGATCAGAGTGTAGGAGTAGTTGCGTGGCATGTACGGCCGGACGTCGCGAACAATATACCTCAGCGTATTGGCAGGCCCTTGCTTAGAGTTGTAGAGCTCCTCTAGCCGGGCAATGGTTAAAAATCTGGCCATTTGCACACCCGTCTCTAAAAGTAATTTAACAAAGTCAACACGATTTTTCACCAGGGCTTCCATCATGGCTTCCTCTAGAGCTCCTTCCGTCCATTCTTGTCCGTAAACGAAGATCTCGGAGCGGGCGATATCGACTCGGTTCCATGCGAGCGCTAGGCAAAGTTGCTCGGCTGCCGACAAGTGCCGGGCGCGGAAAAGGGCACTCAAAATAGCGTGATCCAGCTCGTGGCCGTCACCCGTGATGTCCGCAGTGGCTGCGCTGTCCGATGGCCGAAAAATGGTTATCAGATTTTTCTTCTTGACGCATTGCAAAAGTTCAGCCAGCAGCTTATCCGCTTGAGACTGGTGAATATGAAAGGTCCGCTGGATGGCGGCCAGTAGCTGTTCCCGCATTCCGTCCAATACCGTCGATGATTCGCCCGTTTCCGATGCATATTTGTGCGCGAAAGCTATTAAATCAGCTGCACGGCCTGAGCCTTCGACTACAACGACTGGAACGGGCGGCGAATCCGTCACGTATTCCAGAACTGTTCTAATGGTGTGCATGCCTCCTTCGATGACCAAACAAACTACAGGAATAGAGCAGTTAGTGCGAGCCAGCAGCCGTTGACTGGAAATGTATTTTTCCAGCTTCCGCCGCAGTGCAATTTCCGCTCCGTATCGACCTGATGGAAACAATTCCCATACAAGAACCGATGGTTTGGTTTTTTAAAAAAAATGAATCAATGAGTTGGTAACTGACCGACAGTTCCGTTATCCGCCAATAGGAAGTAAGCGTGTCGATTGTTGAGGGCAGCAAATTTAGAACGAGGATGGTCGATTGATTGGTAGGCGACATCCTTCTTGCGACCGATCAACGAAACACGGTTCTCCACCACACCCCAAGGAGCGATGCCGATGCTGACTACCCTTCCCCCTCGGAGACGAGGGGATCGTTCCGATATCAAGGCATCGCCAACGTGACGAGTAACTCCTGTACTAGTACCTCCTGTCAAAATCCAAGCACCTGCCAGGAATACAAGTAATGTCAGTTTGAATTTTCAAGAGTCACGTCGACAAAACAAAAAAAAACCAAAATAATAGGGTACCAGTAGTTTTGGCAGCCCGAAGGAGTCCTTTGCGAAGCACGCGTTTGAGACGTGGGTTGAGTTCGAAATTCGCTTTTCCGCCATGAACAGAAATGATAAGTTTAGGCAATTCGAGTCCCCATTCGCGAGTCAAAAGTTGAAGGATAAGGTCGGGTCGTGAATCAAACCCCAACCGAATAAACTGCGCTTTGTTAGGGTGGGGTCCACCTAGAAAGTCGATGGTGCCGTAAGCATCCGTTGGACTGCTGACTGTGTGGAAGGTCGGAGCCCAAACTTCGCCTGGCTCGCCGACACTTTCGACACCGTGCGTTTTGTGGTAGGCCCATGTTTGACCGCAGGCGCATTGTGAAGTTTCTTTTGTACTGGTAACAAAACGACAACAATCCCGTTTGCTAAACGACTGTTCAACCCAACGGGGATCACCAGGTCGTAGCAAGGTTGGAGGCACCGTGGCTCCAACAACACCACCCGACGAATGCATTCTTTTATCATCTAAACAAAAGGACAAACACAAAACGAAAACAACAACAAGACTGCAATAAATATTTATGTTTAAACGCGTGTCCTTAGATAATGAGTTAGAAAAAAACCTGGTGAGTGAGTTGCCAAAGGGCTGGTCGATGCCATAACCACCTGGCTGGAATGACTAGAAGAAAAAAAACTTGGAACTATGGAGGGCTTGCTTTTAATTCCCGGACCTGAATGCCGATGAGAACGTGAGCGGGCCGCCGCACAAACGCGTTTAAAATGTAGATTTAAAAAACCAAACAGGAACGAATGAACAAAATTGATGATGAGGTTGGATGTACGGGATAGAAAAAGTTGGCCGATCTATCGGTAGCGTGCGTTGCGCTTCTTCCTTTCCAGGCTCTTCTCTATGGCGGCTTCTCCCTGCTGCTCAAAGTGCAGCAGCAGCAGGATCCTGGCACGGGTTGTCTTTCTGGGGTGGTTGCGACGGTGGTGGACGCCTGTTTTGGCAAAGACGTCGTCCAGTAGTGGCGGAAGCCCATCAGCATTCTTTCACTCTATAGCTCTCTTTTCTCTTTTTTTTCCCTGCTCTGATCATCCACTTGGACTGACCAACAAAACGAAAACAACACGTTCAGACTTTCTCTGCCACCAGACGAAACTGTAATCAAAAATCAAAATACAACGAGATAAAAGATGGGATTATGAAACCGTGTTTTTATTTAGACATGTATCACTAGCCGTAAAAGAAAAGTTGTGTTGTCGGGTCACTATTACGTCTCGATTTCAACGCCAACTTTTAAATTAAAACTGAAAACCCGAGTCCTTTTAAGAAAATTGCTCCACCGTAACACGATCGATCCCATGATCCTTTTTTCTTCATTTTTAAATCTTCAAAGCGAGCCTCCCGGAGAGAACAGTAAAATCGAAAGACAATACAAGCTAAATTAGGAAAAAAAGGGAGCTCACATGAGAAAGCCGACGATTTAGGTCACTGGGAAAAACAATTCGAGTCAAATTTGTTAACATGAAAGTTAAGAAACGTCTAAAGACGAAAGCACTAACAAACTGTTGCTCCTGGCTATCGTGAACTCGAGTAAACAGAGAAAAAAAATGCACAACAACCTCGATCGTTGGCCAACAGTCTTGTGAGCTGCGGTCGGGTCTGAACGCTCTACTTTTATGGTGCATCCTTTCTTTCCCATCCTCCGTTTCAAGGGGCAGGAGAAGGTGGAATAGAAGGTGGAATAGAAGGTGAAAGAAGAACGGATAATAATGCATAACTACGTGATATGGGAGTAATAATTCCCTTTGGTAGAGTTCTTAAAAACGAAGCAAGCGTAGGACGAAGTCCTACAAATGTGGACGTACCCCATCAACCATCACGTCTGTTGTATGTGTAATCCCTTTCACTTGAAAAAGCTTTTCAATGGCATTCAAGAGGACAAAAATAAATGATTATTTAGTACAGAAAACAAAAAAGAATCAACAGGGATTTCATTTCAACAGCTACTTCATGAGTTTCCTTGATCCCTCTGTTTCTTGTGAACTACAATTCCCTTGGCTAAGAAATAGTGCTCCAACTTGTCTAAATACCAATCGTAACTGGATCTTCCCAAAAATCAATGCCAAACAGACAATCAGGGGGATTTATTCTATTGTGAAAAAAGAAAATTAATGCAAATCAACAGCTACTAAATATTTGGATTCTATATTATCAAATGCTCTTTTCGCTTAATGTTGTTCAAAAACCCAAAGGAATGGTTACCATCAGAACAACACCACACTCACTTCTAAGCTAAGATTGTAGATTATTAATATAGGGATAAAACATTGCCCATGAGAAAAAAAGCAATAACAATTACATACTAGATTTACAGTTAATACATTAAGCAAGGAGGATATGTCTGTCTCTCCAGAAAGACTTAACAACAACAAAGGGAAAGTGTCCAAATAAATCAAAAACCAAATTGAGTTAATAAAAAGATGATCAGCTAACTCAGGCTGAAATCAAGGCAGATTTTTTCAAGAGAAAATTGTAAAACCTACAGAACTTCAGCACAGTCGTTAAAAACTCCCTGACGTCACGTCGCCACTCGCTAACATAAGTTTCGAAATTCTGGAAAACAAACGTAAGAGAAGCGTCTGCTGCTGGCCAATGTTATCCACAGATAATGCTGTTCTAGTACCAACCCATTGATCCATTGCCAAGATTTCGATTCTGATTTCTGATTCTGAATCGGAATTTCCGAATTCCGATTTCCAAATTCCGAATTCCGAATCCGTACTCTGATCTACGAATAACTATGAATAACTACCATAACTACAAAGTACACACTTCAACAAAATTCATAATTCAACTACGCATTTGCCATCTAAAAATGGAAGCAGTGAATGCAAATTTTTCTTTACATTGATACAGTACAGCCACAGACTAGGAGTAGAAACATTTAGACATGAGTTGATTAACCGAGTCGGCCGTGGGATATGAAAGGTTGAATAATCCGGAAATCGGCTGGACAATGATACTGCGTCTGGAAGAGTCGAATTGTTTTCGGCACGTAATAGCTATAAGCATGGCAAAAGTATTCTGTACTGCTTGTTTGAGCCATGGATTGATTACTGCTGAGCAATTTCCCACCGAGTCGGTTGTTGACGTTGATCTCACGGAAGTTTGCTAAGGATTCTCTGATCGTGTGTCGTTCCAGTTTATTAAGCACACGATCTTGATATGCCACAATACGCGTGTCATTGGATACATTTTTGGAAGGGCATCACGGGCGTCTGCAATCCATCAGCTGAATTTGGTTGCATGTAGTCACGACACACGAAACTTCATTTCCTATCCTTCTTCATCAACCAAATCTCATTAATTAAAAGGCATCGTGTTATTGTTTCTCTTTTCTTCTTCTTCGGCACGAATGCGACCATGACTCAATCGGCTAGACCAGGCAAGTGATCCCTAAAACTCAAAAGTCACATGACACGCGACCACCATCAAAAACCAGATAACAAACCAGCTAGTAATAGTCGAATGACAACACCATATTTTCAAGCCTGGCAACAAAAAGGCAATCAGTTTCAAATGATTCCTGATTTGTATTATTATTTAGAATTAAAAAAAAAATGATAAAAAAAAAAAGAATGAAAATTGACGATGAAAGTGGATGAGGGCGAGGAAATGACACAGCGAGGGGAAAATGGCAAAGACAATATTTTGTTACGTGTTTCGAAAGATTTTTAAACCGACAAAGTTGTTGGAATTTCAGATGACGGTACAGGCGTCGTTGGAGGTGGCAAATGTGGCTGCGGACTGGGTTGGATTTGTGGCGGGAGAGGCGAGCTGCCCGTGTAGCCAGCGGTGGCTACAGACGGAGGTGGACCGATGGGTATTTGCACGTTCGGGATGATGGGAATCTGCTGCACCTGTTGCTGTTGTTGTTGCATTTGAGCCTGCTGCATTTGTTGCTGCTGGAGTTGAACCTGAGCTTGTTGACGAGCTCTGGCCTCAGCTGCCCGCAGCTGCTCCAAATGGAACGCTTGACGTTCTTGCAACAATGCCTACGAAAGAATGAAAGGTATTAAATAATCTGAGTCAATGAAGCAAAAAAAAAAATGATCTTTTACCTGTCGCTGGTATTCTAAAGTTTCTCTTTCGCGATCCATCATGGCTTCCAGCTCTTCAAAGTGCCTCAATTTGATTTCTAGTTTCTTCATTTGCGTCTCGACCAAGAGAGCAACCAGTGATTTGATTTTGCGTTCTTCAGCTGCTGCCAGGTGGCGTGCTTTAACGGCGGCCGCAGAAAGCGAGGCTGCAGCTGCGGCTTGCAATTGAGCATCTTTGACCAACTTTTGCTTTTCACTGTCGGCGATCAATGCGACCGATACCTCAGAGGATTTCTCTTTATCATCGTCGCTTTCTTTGTCTTTCTTAGTCTCGCCAAGTTCCATTTTTTCTTCCTTGATTTCTGGCTCCTTAGATTCGGATTCCTTTGCAACCGACTCTTTCGTCCCTTCTCCATCTTCCTTCGTCTCTTTGCTGGCGTCTACATCCATCTTTTCCGTCTTGTCTTTGTCTTCCTCCGTTTCTGTCGCCGGTTTCTTTTTGTCTTTCTCTGGCTCCTGTCCACTTTCGACAGCAGCAGAGTCATCTTTCTCGCTTTCTTTTTTCTCTGTTTCCTTCTTGTCTTCAGCCTTTTTATCCGCCTCCTTCTTCTCTTCTTTCTTTTCGGCTTCCTTTTCATCTGCTAATTTTTCTGCTTTCTCCTTTTCTTTCTCTCTTTCGGCTTCCTCCTTGTCTTGAACTGTTCCCGCAATTCCGGACTGGGTAAGAGCCGCCACGGTTGGATCCGCTTTGCCTTCGTTCACAGCATGCTCAACGTTCTTCATGTGCGTTTCCAACAAAGCCGAGGGTACTTCATCCTTGATTTTCGCGAATTCTTCCATTGCGGCTTTGGCGGCAGCAGCAGCCACGCGAGGGTCTACGACGGAAGCCAAAAATGCTACCGTTGACATGATGGGATTGCCAGCCTGGCTGAACGGAACTGGCTGATAGGCCAAGGGACCCAGAGCGCCACCACTACCCAACTCGACATCTTCGAAAAAAGGATCTTCGATAGGAAGACGAAGAAAGTGCAGAATACATTCGTCCTGAGTGCGGGTTCCTACGTGTTCGCAGACTTTGTTCCAATCGTCCTTATACAACTCCAGGCCCTCAAGCAACAAGAGAGTCTCCTGTTCCGTCCACTCTCTCGTTGCCTTGTTCTTCAACACCGACGAGCTTTTACGGCTGTATTGATCGAGTTTCAGGCCGAAATTATTAGCCACGGGAGCTGTTTCTGATTGGCGGGCAGCTCCTCCTGTTTTCTTATCCATGTCGATCAGCGTTTTGGCTGCTGATGGCTGCGTTGTCCGAGGGGGATTGACGGGCTGCAGACCTGATGGCGTGTCTGAGAGGATGTGAAAGTGTGACGTGGGTGGAGGGCCTACAGGCATGGGTCGTGAGTCCCCATCGACCTGATAGTTGACAAGACCCCATTGCTCCAAAAAGGCGTGAACGCGCATGATGGCACAGACATCGCCGGCCAAATTGCGTCGACAAGCAGTACTCGTCAAATACTCGGTCGGATTTAAACGATATGTGTCGATCATGAAGTTCCGATACGCTAAATAAACCTTTTTTTTTTTTTAATGAAATTTATAAATAACAAAATAATGGAGACTCGTTTAAGAGAAAATTGCTATATGTTGAGTTACCTCTGGAGTCTTTGATCGGTTCTTGCCGTTGAAAAATTCCGGCAGTGCACGACGTTCAATTGAGTGAATCGAATTGTAATCAAACCAGGCGGCGTAGCTTGGAATAATGATGTGGTGAGTCTGATCGGTGACATTATCGTCATGCTAAATTCGCGGAACCGAGATTTAAAAAAAGTTGATTACCCTCACCACTTTACTTTTCATTTTGATTGAGCGGTAACCTGTTGTAGCAGTACCTGCTGTCCATGTGGGTCGTCTTGCGGAGTGACCAACGTGATATCAGCCAATTTTTCACCTTCCTCATCTAAATCAGTCAATGCAGCTCCTAGTTTCATCACAAATTAAACCAATCCTACTTTGGGGTATTATAGGCTAAATAAAAACATACCTTTCGTAGGCATCCAATCAGCGTCCTTCTTAATTGTTGTTGGAAGTGGTCCGCCCGGAACGGGATGAGCTTTGGGCACCTCTACTTCGCGGAGATTAGTGTCTGACGGAGGATCTTCCATATCACGTGTGAGGTCGTCGCTGTCATCTTCGCCACCCTTGAATTTTTTACCCAGCAAAGACGGACGGACACCTTTACGTTTTCCAGCACCACCAGCAGTCGATGGAGTGGTGGCAGCTTTTGTGGAGCCACTACCAGCCGGTGAAGGGGACCGCCTCCGCTTTAGAGTTTTCCCCTTTTGTTTGTTCTCGCTGCCCATCATTAGATCCTCCACGGACAAACGAAGTCTGTGCACTTTTTTCTTGCCATTAACATCAACTTCATAATCTTCTTCATTCATCCACTCGTTGTACTGATCTAAATCGAGCAACCAATTGGCAGCAACTCGATACGTTTTATGAGGTTCATTCAGGGATTCAAGGTAATCGGAAAGCTCTGGAGGATCGACAGGCAGGTCGATTGTGTCCCATTTATCGTAGGAATCAGGGAAATAATACCTGTGAATGCCATTTCAGTTATACTATTGCGCCCATATTCCGTTATGTGAGATATACCAATGAAGCAAGGTGTTACGATCGCGACGAAACAACGGACGGGCGTACTCTTCTTCGAGTGGATCAGTAGCAGAATAGACAGTGTGTGTTGCCTCTGCTTCATTCTCTGCTATTAGGCCTTGATGCCTTTTGACAATTTCCTTTAGTTTCCCTATGATGTACAAAGGATATTTAGAAAAGAGCTAAATGTTTAAAAAGTAGATGAAGACACCCACCAACAATTCCTTTATCAACTTCAGGCATAATATAAATATTTGGCTGCACAAGGCATTTTGCTTGAATTAATGCTTTCTCAATGGCCATCATCATTTCAATGTGGCGATCCATTCTGGAGGGAGATGCAAAATCCATCCGCCTCCAGCCATGATCAGTGCGAAATCTATATCAAATTCATTTCAAATAAAAACAGTTACAAAAAACATCAAGGGAACCATCTATGATAGTAGATGGTTGGTATGATAGGAGAACATTACTTGTAAACAGTAGCCAAAATCTGGCAAATTCCACCATTAGGTCGAAAGTCTAGAAAGCACTTAGTTGGAATCCTTGTAAGTGGTGGTTTGGCCACATTTTTACCATATGTATCCTCTTGAAATTGAATAACTTGAGTTATGGAAGTCGAAAGACTTTTTGCCGTTGGAGGATCTGTCTGTACATACTGAAAAACAAGGGATAAAAGTTCGATAAATTAATGGCACTAAAGAGCCATGAAAATGCGTAAATATTGCCGGTCAATGTTTACCTTTTTGCAATGTTTTAACAGCCAGGTTTTCACCCCTTCAAAAAGTAAAAGTGTTTCATGGGATTCGTAGAATTTTAAATTTGGTCCTCCGTCTTTTTTGGGGGCGAAAGCCATCTTTGATGCTTTTCTGATGCGTCTTCTCTCACTTTCAAGGGATAGCCTAGTTGCAAACGCTGCCACCACTCGCAAGCACAGCGCTAACTGTCGACAGCAGCCGAGAAACGAATGAATGTATTTGTCTGCTACTCTGTGCGATTCCAATGTTTTGAAATCAATCCCTCACCTGTATTAATGAAACGATAACATGACAGCGATAATGTTATAGATAACACGATTGGTATATAGCTCTCATTCTCATTTTGACACATTTTTGGGGAAGACCTTAACGGCAGGGCTGCTATGTTTTTGAGAAATATTTCGGCACATCGTTCTGCAATAAGGAACCTATCGTTGATCAAGAATCTGCAGCGCAATGAAAATACTGTAGGATGCAATATTTGTGTGTACATGTTGTGTAGCTTATTTCATTTATATTACTACTTTACAGTGTAGAAATTCTTTTGGTAGCTGGAGCCCAGCAAATGCATCTTCATTTTCCCCGAAGAGAGCTTTGGTACTAACAAAACTATCCCGCTATGAATTTGAGAAGCTCAGGCATAAAAATCTTGATGAAGCCCAGTTGGAGGATACCTTAAGAAAGCGAGGGTCTGATTACAGTAAGATTTTTTATGAACCTTAATAGCTTTCATTCTAAGTTTTTTAAATTGTTTTTCAGACATGTTACTCTACCATCACACACTTCATAAAAATTGTGAAGCCATGGTGAAGAATATATTAGAGAAGAAAAACATAGAAACAAAAGTTGTGACAAGATTTGATTACAATGAAGCAAACATTAACTGGGCAGAAGTAATATTCACTGCTGGAGGAGATGGTACTTTTTTACTGGGAGCAAGTAAAATTCACGACCCAATGAAGACGATAATTGGTTTCAATAGCGACCCGACTAGGTCAGAAGGCTACCTTTGCCTCCCGAAGAAATACTCGAATAACATTGAGAATGCAATTGACAAATTACTGAAGGTTAGTCAACATATTAATGTTTATAGGCAAGGAATGTTCAGTATTGTTGTATGCTAGGGAAAGTTTCGCTGGCTTTTTCGTAAGCGTATTCGTGTGACGCTTATAGGAGACAAAATTTATGACATGCCTGTTGAGCTGCATGATCAACAACTTAGTCAGTTAGAAAACCGGTTTCTGGAGATCACTGAGGAACGCGACGAGGCCCCTAAATCAGAAAAAAACACAAAAAGCAAACGACGAGTCTTACCTGTGAAGGCGCTCAATGAAGTAGGTAATAATGTGCTGTAAATGATTTTTTATCTAAATGTTTTTACTCGTAGGTATTTATTGGGGAAGCCCTTTCTGCGCGTGTATCCTACTACGAGCTTGCAGTAGATGGAAGCGAGCGCACCAAAGTTAAAAGCTCGGGACTTTGCGTTTCAACTGGAACGGGGTCAACTTCCTGGACTTTTAATATTAATAAGCTTACCCACCAAAGTGTGAGTGACCTTATGAAACTTATTCAAGAAGAAACGCGTCTACCAATTGACTTTAAGGATCAGCGGCTCATTGATCGCATTACTGCAAAGTTTAACGATAACCTCATTTTCGGACCTGGTATGATTTGACAGAAAATTTTCTAGGAACCAAGCTACAATTTAAAAATTCAACTTATTTTTCAGAGGTATCATTGATGGGATACACTATCAGGGATTCGTTATCAGATGGAACACTACCAGTTCCGGGAGAGCGGAAACCACGGGGTTTCGCCAAGCAGCTGGATATCCGCTCCCGTTGCTTTGACGCTTCTCTAGTCATCGATGGTGGACTGTCTTATTCTTTTAACGATGGAACAATCGCTATTCTTGATATCGTAGATGATGATGCGTTACGAACAGTCGTCCTAAATGAACCTTAAAGGAACTAACTGAAGTGACTTGTGTTCTAGCAATTCCCTTTGTTCTACACATGTAAAGAAACCTTATTTATGTGTCAATGCAATTCAATAGATTTGTTCATAGACTCAAATTACTTTGTTAAGGGGTAAACAAGATTTATTTTCATGTGTTTCTTTAAACATTACACACAAAGTACCAAACTTCTGGAATTTTTCTGGTTTAATGGACAACACCATTAGGAACCAACAATGATATTATTGATGGGGATGTGGATAAGCTTGACGAAAAATCCAATGAAACCCATAATGGCAAAGCCAATAGCAGTGGCCATGGCAATTTTTTGGAATTCTAAAGAACAAACAAAAGATTCACATTTACAATTTGTCATAATTTTTTTTTGTTTTGCTACCAAGGATAATGGAAAGCAACCTCATGAAAAATGAGAAATAATTTTGGTTTTATTTTTACCTTTCCGATCTGGTTTTGTGCACCTTTTAACCAAACGAAGAGAATCTTTGGCGAATTGACGCCCAGGTTCAATAAAAGTCATAACCTGATCCATTTCTTTTTAGTTTAACGAACTTGGAGAGTCTCAGGCAAGAATAACCAACTAAACCAAGAATGACGAGAAAGACGTGTTAAGTCGTGCTTTAAAAATTGGACGGAGCTCTGTTATTTCCTTCCAACTCACCGAAGAAAGCTTGTCAAAGTGTGCTACGCAGCTGCGGAATGTAAACGTCATCACTGAATGTCTACCACACTTTCCGCGTGAAAATAAGAATTAAAATAAACGACAGTTTCGAATTAAAAAAAAAACTGTGTGAATCAAATATTTAACTTCTAATCGTGTTGAAATAATAACATTCATTTATTGATTTTAACGAAAATAAAGTGTATTTTCTTTACTTGGAAGCGAGAAGATGCGCGGAACATTGAAAAGAGAGATTATCAACACCATCTATGAATGAAACCTGAACTAGGCAACGACGTATTTTAAGTATTTCTCTTTAGTTTCGTCTTTTAAGCAATTATGCAAATAATTATGCAAATACGTGCAAGTCAACCGCATTTTCAATTCATTCTCAACAGCATGGTCAAAAGCAGCCTTCAGACAGAAAAAAATATTTAATTAAAAGGCTAGATATGGATTACATGATTAACTAGTAGCCTACCTTGGCTAAAATCCCAGCTATGCCTCTACCAGTAAAGCCCATTGGAACTTCAGTATGATAAAAGTCTATCATATCTTTCTTTTTTTCATAAACCAAGATAGCTTCATCTATGAAATAGATATGGTAAATGTAATGGCAGATAGAAGAACTGTTTTCAATGGTCTTACTGTCATCATCAAGCTGGATACAGAATTTAGACTTGGTCGTATCATGATGCACCTTAAGATCGTCAATAACGAAATCGCGCCTCGATGAAGAATTCATGCTCAGCACTCGCTTATTGGCTAGTAACCGTGGGAAAATTGATTTCAACATTATTCACCCTTAGTTATCTGGTCGAAACGAAAAGAAATTTGCTTTACAAATTACTGTGTAACAAAAATACACTTGCATCTGCTAAATTTCAACTCTATAATTTTTAAAATATCCTACTCTCTAACTGATGTCTACACTCAGATGACTATCTTACCAATTTAGAGAACAACGTCGAAGCGTCGGAATTGCAAAAGGAACAACAGCAGTGTTGTGGCCCGTGCCCAAATTCGTCTGCTATGTCTTCCTTATAGTGACTGCTTGTATCCATTCACGTAACATAAAACGCGTGATGAACTAGAATTCTGTTTGTCAACTTAGCTTCGTTTCCAATTTCATAAAAATTAAAATGTTTCGCACTGGATTACTTGTAAAGTTCGGTATCGTTCGCATAACTAGCTCCTGCTCCTTGGTTCAAACATCTGTAAAATGGTGCTCTACCTCTGCAAATCTTTTTTTAAAGCAGACCGATTCAAAAACCGATGAGCATTTATCAAGCGAACCGGCTTGGGTGAAAACCCCTCTTGATAAACAAATTTTTTCTGCCTCTGATGCTAAATCACTTCTAATGTCTGTAGAACACCAAAATTTTGATGGAAGATGTGCTATAAATGTAGTGAACATCCTTAGTCGATGGGTGTCAGAGGGCAAATTTACTGTGTCAGATTTTCAAAAATTGGATAGCAAAGCTAAACTGGAAGAGAATCTTCTTAAAGGAGAATTCAGTGTAGGACTTTTTGGTACTTTACAGGTAATCAAATCTATCTCAAATCTATTATTATATTGTATTTAAGTTTTTTTTTGCTTTTTAGGCTCTAAAAGGCCTGCTTTTACTAGGGTTCAAACCCAATTCAAAAGTTGTTGAATCCCTTGAGAATGAAATCCTATGGCTGTTGAGAAAAATTACACTTGGTCAACATTTACTGGTTATGGATTATTACAGCCAAATGCAAGAATCAGCTCGTCATCAGCAAGTCATTAAAGAAGTTGTGTCAAATGTTCAGCGTCGTTGGGTGGAAATAGTGGAAGCAAAAGATTTTGTCTCATTGTTCAAGCATGCAGCCCATTTCAATCCAAAATTCATAGAAAAAATGGAAGATGTCCTTGTTGAGCTGGTACAGGGCTTCAGTCAGGAAGACCAAACAAAGGTTTGGATCACAATTTTCATTTGAATAAGGGATCACAAATATCTATTCTCTGTAATTTCACAGATACTGGTCATATTAGGTGCCACTCAAAGGAGGTCAACCCCTTTATTGCGTGCCCTTTCATACCATCTTAACAAACGTTCTGACAAACTGTCTGTTCGGCTAGCCGCTGATATTCTCTTTGCTTTACATCGGCTTTCTTTCCATGATCATTTGTTGATGGAGCGCATATGCAACGATCTCGTTACGCAGCTAACTCCTGAAGTGAAGTCATCTACGATAGGATCTCTACTCACTAGCCTCGGTCAACTCAAATATCGACATGAAGGCTAGACTTTACTTTTAACTTAAGACTAGGTCTAAGGCCATGACTTCATCTTAAACCTTTTCCAAACAGGTTGTTTGGATGCAGTCTGTGACTGGGTCAACCACAACTGGACCAAAGTTCGTTATCAAGATGTCCTCTCCTTAACGCTCTGCCTTGCAGCATTGGACTTTTTACCTTCGTGCTGGGAACCTCTATGGGAAAAGATGTCCGTTCTACTCAGACAGAAAAGAGTGTCATCCGACTTGAGTAAATTTATCCAACTGGATCTGGCTTGGTCCTTGGCAGTGCTTAATCATTTAGACCTCGAAACTGGTCAATCCGTCTTGAATGATGAATTTATGGGTGAATTATTAGGTGAGGCGTTCCTGAACTTGCCACTAATTTTCTTTTTCTGAAGCAAAATTTTGTATACCAGGGTCAATTCCAGCAAACAACAGAGGCGTCCAAATGAAATTAAACCAGGTGTGGGCGGTAGCCATTTTGAAGAAATGGGATCTAAGTAGTATGTTTCACCGTAAATGTATAGTAACGATAGATACTTAAACTAAAATCAACTTTCTTTTTCTTTTAATTTGAAGGGTTAAAGACAGCTTTACCCTTCACGTTCAATACTCCGGCTACGGCGAACCAGAAACCTACATTAAATCAAGCTGTCGTTAGCGCGTTATCCAATTTCATACCCTCTGGAAAGTACCTTCGTGAAGGAGGGCAAACTAGATTGGGAATTGAAATTGACGCGGAGTGCATCATAAATGACAAAGGGGTTCCTTTTCCTCTTGCAGATTATGATGACGGGAAGGAATTACCTGCCAATAGTGCAAGGTACGAAAATAATCCATGTTACTGCGAAATTTTCTTTATTGATTTTAATACCTTGCTGCTTACCTGCTTGGTTGTTTTTAGGGTTGCGGTGATAGTGCTAAATTACAAAGATTTGTGCAAAGGCAAATCCTTCAGTACTGGAGCTCAGGCTTTACGTGAAAGGCTCCTCACCCAGTCAGGATACCGCGTGGTTACCGTCAAGCATACCGAATTCGACCCAAGGGACAAACTAGTGAAAAAGGTTCAGTACCTAGAACAATTGGTGAAAAACGCTCTGTCAACTACAAGGATGTAAACGAATTGAACAGTTGTAGTTATTTACAGTTGAATGAAATAAAATGTTGCCTTGTAAAAAGTCGGTTTCTTTTTATTAGTTAATTTTATAATGACTTGAGAATTATAAATTCTGTCTAGTAAGAAGTATTGTCATTTTCATATAAAGCAAATTTTCACATTATTAGAACTGTTGATATTGCATGACAAATAAGATTTGGAAAGAAACTACAAAATTTCAATGCTGTAATTTCCATTTGTATTCCAATTAAATCAACATAAAACCAAAACACGCCAATGCGATGGCAAAAAAATACATCCAGTTCAACGAATAGAACTAGTGACAAGCTTGAAACTTCAATAACTTTGGTATTTAAATAACTTTGGTATTTAAATTCCTCCACGAAGACGTAAAACTAAATGAAGGGTAGATTCTTTTTGAATGTTATAGTCTGAAAGCGTACGACCATCCTCAAGCTGCTTGCCGGCGAAGATCAGACGTTGCTGGTCGGGAGGAATACCTTCCTTATCTTGGATTTTAGCCTTAACATTTTCGATTGTGTCTGAAGGTTCAACTTCGAGCGTGATAGTTTTCCCAGTCAACGTCTTGACAAAGATCTGCATACCACCTCGGAGTCGAAGCACCAGATGCAAAGTAGACTCCTTCTGAATGTTGTAGTCAGACAACGTACGCCCATCTTCCAACTGCTTTCCGGCAAAGATGAGACGCTGCTGATCTGGTGGAATACCCTCCTTGTCCTGAATCTTAGCTTTTACGTTTTCTATGGTATCCGATGGTTCAACTTCGAGAGTAATGGTTTTCCCCGTCAAGGTTTTCACGAAGATTTGCATACCACCTCGGAGACGTAGAACCAAGTGAAGGGTGGACTCTTTCTGAATGTTATAATCCGACAACGTACGTCCATCCTCTAGCTGCTTGCCAGCGAAGATAAGACGTTGTTGATCGGGCGGAATACCTAATGAATAACAAAAGCAAGACAGTCAACAATTTGATCGAAAATCGTTCCAAGAATAGCCTCCAAATTTGTGAATAAAATTATACAGTCAGGGTACGTATTAAAGTGTCCTAAGGAAAATTTTCACCATGATTTCCCAACAACTACTAAACTGTTAGAACACATACCTTCTTTATCCTGGATTTTGGCCTTAACATTTTCAATAGTATCAGAAGGCTCCACCTCAAGGGTGATGGTTTTCCCCGTCAAAGTTTTGACGAAAATCTGCATACCTCCTCGCAGACGCAATACCAAATGCAGTGTAGACTCTTTCTGAATATTGTAGTCGGATAGCGTGCGTCCATCTTCCAGTTGCTTTCCAGCAAAAATAAGTCGCTGTTGGTCGGGTGGGATACCTGAACAGACAAAAGTAAATGTTAACACTTTGATTGAACGGCGTCCCTACACGCTGCCGAAATCACCCTCAGACCAAAATTCGTTTTTTAATCAGGGTACATATTTAGGTGTCCTAAGGAGTGGTATCATCACGTCAGCATAAATACTATTGAACTGTGCGAAATCGTACCTTCTTTGTCTTGGATCTTGGCCTTAACATTCTCAATGGTGTCAGAAGGCTCAACCTCAAGTGTAATGGTCTTGCCCGTCAACGTCTTGACGAAAATCTGCATACCTCCACGCAGACGCAACACCAAATGCAACGTAGACTCTTTCTGAATGTTGTAGTCGGACAACGTACGCCCATCTTCCAATTGCTTTCCAGCAAAAATCAGACGCTGCTGGTCGGGTGGGATCCCTAAACACGCACAATAAAAGAAAAAAAGAAAAAAAAGTCAACACTCCGCTCAAATGACGCCCTGAAATACTGCCGAAATATCTCTCAGCCCAAATTTTTTTTAATCAGGGTACATATTTAGGTGTCCTAAGGTGTGGTATCATCACAACAGCATAATGTTTACTAAATTGTCTGAACGCTTACCTTCTTTGTCTTGGATTTTGGCTTTAACATTTTCGATAGTGTCCGAAGGCTCCACCTCAAGAGTAATGGTTTTGCCCGTCAATGTCTTGACGAAAATTTGCATGCCTCCACGTAGACGCAATACCAAATGAAGAGTAGACTCTTTTTGGATGTTATAGTCAGACAGCGTACGCCCGTCTTCTAGTTGCTTTCCAGCAAAAATAAGACGCTGCTGATCGGGTGGGATACCTGAACACACAAAAGATGAGAAAGTCAACACTTTGATCGAATCACGTCCTGAAGCACTGCTCCAATCGTTCTCAGTCCAAAAATTATTTAATCAGGGTACATATTTAGGTGTCCTAAGGAGTGGTATCATCACGTCAGCATAAAGATAACTGAAATGCGCGAACGCGTACCTTCTTTGTCTTGGATTTTGGCCTTAACATTCTCGATGGTGTCGGAAGGCTCAACTTCAAGAGTGATGGTTTTGCCAGTCAAAGTCTTAACGAAAATTTGCATGCCACCGCGCAGACGAAGAACCAGATGAAGAGTCGACTCCTTTTGAATGTTATAATCCGATAAGGTACGACCATCCTCCAGTTGTTTACCAGCAAAGATCAAACGCTGCTGATCAGGAGGAATTCCTGTTAACAACAACATTTTACTATCGACTCTCATAACACCCGAATGAAGTGTAACTGATATACATCAGTACACGTTGGAAAAGTAAAGTAATCACGGTATATATTACAGAGCATTTAAGCTTCATCACATGAGACAATTGCACCTAATCAACGATCGAAATCTCTCACCTTCCTTATCTTGAATCTTTGCCTTCACGTTTTCAATAGTGTCAGATGGTTCAACTTCAAGCGTGATCGTTTTGCCTGTCAAGGTTTTGACAAAAATTTGCATTCCGCCGCGGAGACGTAGAACTAAGTGAAGAGTCGACTCTTTTTGAATGTTATAATCGGACAAAGTACGACCATCTTCCAACTGCTTTCCGGCAAAGATGAGACGCTGCTGATCTGGGGGAATGCCTTCCTTGTCTTGAATTTTTGCCTTGACATTTTCGATGGTATCCGATGGCTCAACCTCAAGGGTAATAGTTTTCCCGGTTAAAGTTTTCACGAAGATCTGCATACCACCGCGAAGACGAAGAACCAAGTGAAGGGTTGATTCTTTCTGGATGTTGTAGTCGGACAACGTACGTCCATCTTCCAACTGCTTACCAGCGAAAATAAGACGTTGTTGATCGGGAGGGATACCTATTATAAAAATCAAACAACTTCTTATCAAACTTGAAAACCCTTGACCATTAACTAAATGCCCCCCCAGGATTCATAAAGCCCTACACTGAACAAACTCAAAAGGTGGCAAGTGTACAAACAATAAAATAATTAATTTTCTTCCAACCTTCTTTGTCTTGGATTTTCGCCTTGACATTCTCAATCGTGTCGGAAGGCTCCACTTCCAAAGTGATAGTCTTTCCAGTCAGGGTTTTAACAAAGATCTGCATTCCTCCTCTGAGGCGCAGAACCAAATGGAGAGTTGATTCCTTCTGGATGTTGTAATCGGACAAAGTACGGCCATCCTCAAGCTGCTTGCCAGCAAAGATCAAACGTTGCTGATCAGGTGGAATACCTTCCTTATCTTGAATCTTGGCCTTAACATTCTCAATAGTGTCAGAAGGCTCAACCTCAAGAGTGATGGTTTTACCAGTCAATGTCTTGACAAAGATCTGCATTTTGCTCTAAACGAAACGGAAGTAAAATTAGAATGAGCACAAAAATCAGACCTACGCGGACACCACTTCGGTGACCAACGTTTTTGTTGAGCAATCCCCAGTTGCCAACATGACGTCATACCGTACAGCCCACTTTGAATTCACTAAATTTTACTAAATCACAGCAGTCTAGTTTGTACCACTTGAGCACTTAAGTAGAATAATTCAACAAAACCAATAATAACTTTTCAACCAATAAACTGAAGCTAAAACATTTCCAGTATGACTGTTACTAGGGAGGCAGAACAATGCCAAGATGGCGGACAAGGAACAAAGGAAGACTCACTTCTACGTGCTACTTTCTCGTTTCACTCTAAATTCACAGGAAAGCAACGCTTTTTCAGTACACGACGAGACAAATACACAAAACAATATTCAAACTAACTGTTACTTACCAAATCAAGTAAATCAGATGATGCAATTGAATAAAAAATTTAGTCGACGGAGGACCACAGTAAGGACAATGTTCTCTTGTTGGTTGCAGGACGCGAATTGATCTAACGGGTGGCGACTGGCCTTTATATAGACAGACGCCTTGGGGGGGGACGTTCTACGTATATCCCCTTTGGGCTGTACCGAGTATACTTCTTTCGAGAATATTTTTCCCAGATAGCAACGCAAACAATGGACGTCATACGAGTATACGTGTCCTGACTTGACATATACGTCGAGAAAAGTACCAACGTGACGTAGTAATTTCTCTTGATTACGAAATAGATATTGGTATCTAGAAATTTCGACGCCTTTAGAGAGAAAAGTATGTTTAATGACATAAAGAAGCATTTAAATATTTTGTCATAACCTTATCGAGTAATGGAGGCCAGGTTTCTGCAAAACCGATTTGTATTATGCTTCTCAAATAGTTGAAGATCCCAATACGCTGTGTTTTCTTCTTCAGCTCTTCCATGTGGGTTATTTAATTGGTAAATATTGTGGGTATTCTTAAGAGAAACAAGGTAAAATTTCAAAAGGGTATTTAACTCATCCAGAATTGGGCGAAACTTCTAAACTACTGTACGTTGGTAGAAACTAGAAAGTGAGGAAGAAAACCAAAAAACGACGAGAAATTTTATTGGAAATTTCATTAACAGACCGTGTAAAACGAAACCACTATGTATTCTCGCTCCTATGACGCCAAAATTAAATGAAATTCATTTTAACCTTCAGCAGGAATTGGCTATGTATTATACAGGACTTGAAATCAGAGTTAATTCATAACCTTGAATGAAAAGTTTCGCAAAAAATACGTGGCGGAAGTGAAAGACGTTGCCATAGGCTTAACTTTTGAAGGGCATTGGCTAGGTTTCTTTACAGGAACGAAACTAATCTTCTTCAACTTTAGATTTTTCTTGCTGGTGCTTCTTTTGGTGACGTAGTAAATCGATCCCGGTTAGCTCCAAAGTACTGCGACAATCGGGACAGAAATAACCCGTCTGTGACACTGAGGTTTCCGCCTGCTCGCCCTGACCTAAATATATCCAAAAATGGATTTTACTTCTATTCCAAGTTTCAGAACATCGATAAAAGGATTTTTACCTTCTTCCATCAGCTCTTTTGTTTTCTGACATTGAACCTGATGCCTTAGCCGGCCTAGACCAGTCAGGTAGAAATTGAGCTCGCAGATAGGACAAGCCCAAGGAGTACTGAGATAATCCTGAGTGAAATCTGGTTCTTCCAAACTGGAAATAAACAATCAGCATTTTCAATATCATTTCGAACAGATCGTTTTTGCGTTTCAAAGCGAAAGTTTTTAATCACCATCCGTAGACAAGAAAGTCGGCCATTTGTATCCCACCTTTTCGGGGATGGGTAACTGCTAGAAATTCAGGCCAGAACGGGTTTATTTCACTTGGATTTTTTTCATCTGGAATACCAGCATCTTCCAAAGCACAGCCTCGGTATATAATCTTCAAATCAGCTGCCAAAAGCCGTTTAATTGTATACAAAGTTTGGGTCTGTGTGAAGGCAATCAGGTCATAGTGTAAGTCCTTCTGCATTCGTTTCATTTTCTGCTCCAGTTTCTGTACATCTTTCTCCCGAAGTGGCCGATTAGGGTCCAGCCGCAACATAAGGAGGTCGTTCCAGCGGTAACGCAACTGGCACGCTCGCAGGAGGAGGCTCTGAGCAGCCGCGGCATCAACAAACTGAAGTTCTAACCAAGAATCACAAACAATGCGGGCAAAGTCACCGTTGGTGTCGATCGATTGCGAGAAAAGTAGCAGAGTCTGGGCAGCTGGCATTCGAAAGGCATTCATAAGATACAACTTGTTGGTTTCCAAAAGCGTCACATACATCAGCACTTGGTGCTTGCTGGAAACGGGCAATTTCGTGACAAAACCTGGTACTTGGATAGTGTCGTGTTCCAGCAACTGGAGAGCTTCGGGGTGGTTAGCAAAGACACCCATAGGGTGCAGAGCTGTAAATGGTTTTGCTCGAGTGTGAAATAATTGATCCGATGTTGATTTGTAGTTGTTAAACTCATCGGCTATCGCCACTTGGGGACTCAGACCACTGGCTAGTATTAGTTTTAATAGCATAAGGTCTTGATGGGATGTCGCAGCCGATGTGACGCCACGCAAAAGTGACCTTACTGTTGACTGGTCGTGCTGTAACCGAAATTCAACATCTTTGATGTCAATATTAGCGCCTGTAGGCATCTCCATTTGTTCACCATTTTCTTCATCATCGTCATCATCCATGTCCTCGATGTCTTCACCAAGCTTTAAAACTTTACGTTTTCGCTGGCCAGAGCGAATAAAGTCGCGCTTGAGCGACCTCAAGTGTTGTAACTGGCCGTGTCTGACAGCTCGTTGGGAGGAGCTTGTATTCTGTTTCGAATCTTGGCCAGGAAGTAATCCAGCGTCAGAAAGGATGTGTCGAAATTGTTGTCGTAGTTTTGTCATTTCATAAAATCTTTGCTCTTCCAATCCACGTTTCTTACACCATTTTCGGGAAGTGTGGCCTTGATTAGTTGCCTTGATTTCAAGCCAGGCTTTGTACGCGTTAAGAAGAGTCAGCGGGTCCCCGTGATCGGAATCCAAATCTTTCCGAGCCGATTCGCAGTCTGAATCACGATAGGCTCGGTTCGTAAAAGGTGTTTGTACACTCAAAGCAGCAGCAAGGGCCAAGACGGCCTCCACTTGGCCAAAAATGGACCCCATTAACAACATTTTGCCAAGGGTAATGTCAACCGGTAATCCGGCAAGGCATTTCCCGATTGTTGTAAGTTTTTCGTCGATTGTCAATGCTCCTTTTTCCTTTTTTTCCCCCAAAATAGAAGAATAACGTTTTGACAAATATTCAATGAAGTAAACGATAAAATTACGGTACTTTAAGTGTTGTTATCGAGTTTTCCACCGCATCGCCTGATGGCGGTTCAATAAAAGGGAAAAGTCGAGCGTCTGGCAGACCCATCGAGATCATCTGAAGAATCATTGAATCTAAAGGAACCCGTTGGATTTCGGGAGTTGCATAAGCGGCGAAATCTCCGTACTCTTTTTCGGAATAGAGGCGGAAGCAAACACCTGGACCTGTTCGTCCGGCTCGTCCTTTACGCTGCTCTGCGCTCGCTCGGCTAATCCAGAATTCCTAGGCGGTCAATAACCGAAAAAAATTATCAAATGTTTCAAACCTTTGCATTTGGGAAAAAGCACCTGCAACCGTTGAAGCTTTGAGATGGGATCGTGACTCATTTCTTTTACCTTGCCCGAATCCACCACAAACCGGACACCATCTAAAAATCACAGTGTGGTTACGAAACAAGTATTTTTCTGAAGTTTGTTATATGTACCTAGAGTGATAGACGTTTCCGCAATATTTGTGGCAATTATGCATTTGCGGACGCCTTCTGGTGGGTAATCGAATACTTTGTCTTGTTCTGCGACCGACAGAGTACTATGCAGCGGTAAAACGATCCACCGCTGGTTCTGTTGGGCGTATTCCCTTACCACCTCCTCCACAGTAGTAATCTCATTCATTCCGCTGAGGAATATGAGCAGATCTCCGCGTTCGTCGATTTTATATTTACCGTCAATCAACTGCAAAATTCGCAAATAGGGTGAAGGATTCATTTTTCCCGTTTTTGTAACTCTCTCTTCCGCAGCAATAGGCTTATATTGGACTTGTATAGGGAACAAGCGACCGGGCACTTGAATTACAGGAGCCTGGCCTTGGAAATATTGCTGAAAAAGACCAATGTTGATGGTGGCCGACATGAGGATCTAGAATGTTAAATTTTTAATCGTTGTCTGTTACACTGCCGAAATGAAAAAATGAATTACCAGTTTAAGATCTTTACGTGACTGCACAAGACATTTCATTACTCCTAAAAGAAAATCACCGGCGAGATGTCTTTCGTGTACTTCATCCAGCACGATAATGTCATAATCGGACAGAGTAGGATCAGTTGAGATTTGCCTAAGGACAAGACCTTCCGTGACAAAGACGATGCGTGTGGCTTGGGTTTTGCTTTTCTCAAAACGAATCTGGTAGCCAACCGTAGAACCAAATTCATTTAACGTTTCGTAGGCCACTCTTTTTGACAAAGCGATGCACGCAATTCGCCTTGGCTGGGTGCAAGCAATCCGTGAAAACCCAGCCTGGAGCAAGTATTGGGGCACTTGGGTCGATTTTCCGCAACCAGTGTCACCTTTGTCAATCCAAAAGAAGTTTGAAAATGAAATAAATATATTCTTCAATCATAGAACAATACCTGCAATTATGATGACTTGTTTCTCAAACACAGCCTTAACAATTTCATCTTTAAATTGTGCAATAGGCAGTTTTTGCTGACTTTCTCTCAATTTTTTCAGTTTGACCATTTTTTCTCTCTGTAGAAATTCAAGATAGAGGAGAATTATCTGATGGAACTCCATCAGTTGTTCCCTAGTCAATCTTGGGCGGGCTGACTTCCTCTCTGAGTAATCAACAGAAGGTATGCGGCTGAGTAATTTATCTGGTGGAGGAAGGTTTAAACCAAAATTTATCATGAATGAGCGATGGTAGACAGTAGGGATGCCTAGTTTGTTGCATGGTTGTGTCTTAGGTGGAATCCACGAATTAATTCCTTGTTTTTTTCTCATTAGCTGGTATTTGTTGAAAAACTTCCAGAATTCCTCATACTGAGGTGTTGATTTTTTTATAACATCACGATCCGTGAAAAAAAGGGTATCTAAATCTTTCTTGTAATCTTCAAAAGAAAATTCCTGATTGATTTTCGTAGCACGTTGTCGTTCTTGCGATTCTGTTTCCTCAAATTGATTGCTTTCACACTTTTTGCTATTGTGCTTTTTCGGGCTTCTCGATCGGGATCTTTTTCTACGACTAGGGGAACGAGAGAATCGTCGTTTTTCTTTGGGCATGTCACCGTTCGTTTTGCGATTAATCACAGCTTCGTAGTTTGAAAATTAGTGTAGGCTACGTACAAAACCGACTAGTAAACAAAAACATTGCACACCTTACACGCCACTAGGGGCGCAACCGTCCGCGGTCCGACTAACGGCCTGAGGCAGCCACTTTCTTACCATGCGAAAATTAAAACTTGCATTGATCTGATTTCTTCACAATGTTAGCTATTCTATGAAAATCGTAACAAACATGTTTGCGTCTTTTCTGGTTGATACATTTGATTTACCTATAACTACAATCTTTTGAAAGTAAAAATAAGTTTTACAGACTTGGGTTATTTAGAATTTTTTACGCCTGGCAACGCCCTTATTTCTACAACTCGAAGACGCTATAAACAAGGAATTGTTTCTGACGTGTTGCTTTGAATAAATGGAATAAATTCACCTTAAGCTAAAAGCATTTTACTGTTATTTGGTTAGCTCCTTATCCGGTAAGTGACACTGAAATTTTCAGATATCTTTATAATATTTTGGTCGATTGTATATATATATATATTATTTTTTTTCCCCCTGTGTAAAGCCCTGTCGAAGCGGAAGCCCATTCAACCCTTGGCTGGGGACTTTCGGTCTCCCGGCCAAGGGCCCAATTCAGATGGTCCAGCTAACAACAAGAAAAAGCCTCGACGAGGGTCCAATAATGCTGCAGCTCAGGCAGCTCAGCAATCTCCCGCTATTAATGACCTTGTTCCTCCGCCTCTCACTGGTTCTAACGATAACAAACTTTCTGTCCCAACCAAAGTCCTAATATATTTTATTTCTATTACAGGTTATGGAGACACAATTATTGCCTCAAACCCATTTGATGACACACCACCACCCCATTCGATGATGCATCAGGGCCCTGGGCCAATGTCGGGCCAAGGTCCAGGAGGCATGGGGGGACCGCCTGGCATGATGGGCCATATGGGCATGGGAGGAATGAATGGGATGAATCATGGTGGTCATATGGGTCCAATGGGTCAGATGGGTGGGAACATGAATAATATGGGTGGCATGAACATGGGCCCTGGTCCTATGGGACATGGAGGGATGGGCAGTGGTGGTGGACCTATGGGGCCTATGGGAAGTCCCGCGTGCAACGTCTTTGGTCAGCCAAACTCGGGAGGCCCACCTGGACCCAAACCTATGCCTGTTTCAGCCGGAAAAATCTACCCACCAGACCAGCCAATGGTTTTTAACCCTCAAAATCCAAATGCTCCTCCCATCTACCCTTGTGGTATTTGTCACAAGGAGGTCCATGACAACGACCAAGCAATACTATGCGAATCAGGATGTAATTTTTGGTTTCACAGGTATTTCCGATTTTGGATCTGTAAAATATTTCACTTTTACCTTAAACGCAATCTTTGGTACGCTTTTTGAACAGGATCTGTACAGGATTGACCGAGGCGGCTTATCACTTGCTAACGGCCGAAGTTTATGCCGAGTGGGTGTGCGACAAGTGCTACCAGTCTAAAAGCATCCCAATGGTCAAGTTTAAACCTTGAACAAATTATAATATCGTTATCCTACCAAAATGCTCGCATTGATTTTGTCTCGCCCACCCTATCAGACATCAGAAAGCCCCCTTTTTTTATTATTTCTTATTGTCCTCTATCGTCGACTGGAAGTGTTGTATTACGTTGTTTATTAGCCGCAAAACATGAAACAAAACAATAATCACAAAACAACAAAAAATATTTTTGCTATTGATGGAGTCGCCTAAACAAGGGAAAGTCACGACTTTTTGGGTGCCTTATTTTTTCCATAAACAGAGTCCATCGTTAAACCCGCAAACACCAAGGTCGCTCCAATCCACTGTCTGCCAGAGAGCTGATTGCCAAAATAGATGACAGAAGCCATGACAGTAAAGAATTTTCTCGTTGTCGTCACTATTGAGCACGGTAACGCACCGTAATCGGCAATCATTCGAAAGATAAAGAACTGGAAGCAAATTAAAAGAATGATATTGCTACGAAAACTATGGCGCACGCGAAAGTATCATCATTACCTGTCCGAGTGCGCTTGCAATCGAAAAAGTAGTCAAGTCCCACAAGACGAAAGGATGCCGGCTGATGAATCCAACAAAGTCAAATAATTCACCGGTAACCAAAAGAGCTAAGAGATTTGCACACAACCTTATAAATCACTGTGCTCAGTTAAAAAATTTTTAATTCTTATTACCAAAGGCCAGGTACCCAACCGACCACAAGTTCATATAGAGCATCATATGGCCGGATTTAGACTGATATTCGGTTTTCATCCGTTCTTGAATGGCACCTGTAAGTCCGTCCATTATAAGAGACAAAATCTGCAAAAACCAGAGAATGATAGTGTAACACAAAGATATGTTTGCTTCCAGGTCTCACCAGCAATATTTCACCTATACCCATCCCCGTATCTATCTCTTGTTTGGCAGTTACAGGCTTGTCTTTGTACATGAACATGGCTACACCAAGAACAACAGTGAGGATGAATAAGTATTTGGCCATAGGGTAGGATTTATTCCCAAATAAGACACCAAGAACCATGACAGGAATGGGCTTGCATGATTTTCCAACTACCTGTAATAAAGAAGAAAAAATGTTCAGATACAGAAAAAGGAAACGAGCTGCTAAATATAAACCTGAGTTGGATAATTGACCCATTGTAGAGCCATATTACTGCACACCATGGCCAGCAGGTATGTTAGTGCAGATGAAGCATAATACATTCTGCTTGTTTTATCTTCCCCTTGTTTCATCACCGTTGACAACACTGAAATGCAAAAATGTGTTTTAGGTTGACACAAAATTGCTGACGCTGAAACTTTAGCTACTTACTGATTTTTGCATAAGCAAAATTTACAACACACTGCACAAAAACTAGGGCCAAGGTGTAGGTAAACTTCTCCTGTGTTTCACCCTCTCCATACTTCCCTCGTGTTCTGAAAAATAAATTACAAAGAAAGGCAAGTTGCAACAGCTGTGCGAGGAGTTGATATTCAATACAAACTTACATTCTTTCCTGAAGAATACCAAAATAAAAGTAGCAAATAAATATGCCTGAAGCATAGCCTAAGAATCTCTTGTCTAACGCCATGATAACTTAATTAAATCTAAATCTATAAATAACTTAAGCCTTTAAGTTAAAAAAAAAAGCAACCGGGAGCAGTACATGCGAGGCACTGTACAACTACAAACCCAAAGAACGGGAGAAAAAAAAATCAACAATGCCGCTGTTGGCGACGTGTCATCCTGAAGTTGCACGAAGTCGTACCTGATTGGACGGTTACAATGTTCCCGCCTTCAATTCAAACGTCAGAAACGCCCAAGTTATTTTTACTTGGAAATTTTATACCGCCTATTTTTCCACTTGAATTTTTGATTGTAAACCTTAGTCTGGAAATTCCGTAGAACATAATATCCATTATATTGTTGAACTCTAAATGAGCAGCGCAAATGAAAAGTTCAGAAAAGCTTGTCGTCTAGTTGATCAGGTTGGGTCTATTTACGGTAATTTGCGCAAAATTAGGGATTAGAAAATTTTCAAAAGCTTATGGTCACCACTCTATAACGCTGTTCAAGCACCGAATCGTAAAAAAAAAAATGCCAAAAAGGCTTCAAATTGCTTTCACGCGAACACTTCTCCGTATGTTTTTAGATCTTATTATCCAAAATAAATATGTCTTACGAAAGAAAAGGCATAGGGAAAACGATTAGGATTTACCTAGATGTTAAGTACAGTACCTTAACCTAAAAATACTTTAACATTTCTTTTTGTCAGTAGATATAGCAATCCTTCTAGGATTTGTAAAATGGAGACGGTCGTTTTTAGACAGCTAAAGAATAGCAATTAAATTCTAAAAAAACGATAGCAATCGATTAATTGGGGCTATTAGAAACAGGTCAAAAGCGGAAAATGTCAGAAACAAATCTTGCAGAACACAAGGGGATTTAATTTGCACTTTTTATTGACTGAACATTGGGAATGTGTTTTACAAAGGGTTAATTGCACTGATAGGTCCCGTGGAATCTGTAGATGCATCTTTGGATGAAAATGACTGTGGCAATTTTGATGGACGGGCCTGGGTGTTCCCTAATAAACTCGACAAGACTTGAAAGACTGTCGTACCCATATCGTGCCAATTGACAGATGAAGCTACAGCTATAGGAGGATCAACAGCCGATCGACCTTCAACCGTGTAGAAATTTTTATCAACCGAAGCTGACCGACTGTATCCAAGCATTCCAATCCAGGGCTGCACAAATATCCGGTAAACGTAATTCAAAATACTGGACAAAGTTGAGAATATGAACCCAAAAACACCACCAGAACTGCCTTCCATCTCTTGCTGTACAGGTGGAATCCTAAATGTATCACAGGTTTAATGGACGTTCTCAAACAAAGAAAAGCAATGCAAAAGATACTTACTCTGAATTGTTAACGAAGTTCGGACTGTTTAGTTGACTAGAACAGTTTCCTATACATTGATCAGTGATAGGAAGAGCATGATATTGGTTTAGAAAACTGTTTTCTCCATTTTGAATATTCGAATGAAGAACACCAAGTTGCTGCAACCAAACAGGCTGAATGAACACGTACAAAACGACTAACATCCAAGTGATCTTCATGACTTTTACTGATTGTTTAGAGACTGGAACAGAGATCGTCTATCTCGACCAAGTGTCTCTCGACAACTGAAATTAACGCAAATGCGATGACAACTTTACACCTTAAGTGTAATCATCACGTCACCCAGAGCCACCTACAAATTGAAGGTCACACGCGACTTTCCACCCTACCTTGAATTTTTCTGTACATTACCCAACCCTATACTTACAGACATGACCCAGACAGTTTCAATGCTGTACAAAACAATTGGAATCTATTTAACCTTAATGAAGGTATATTTGCATTCGAATTCTACGATCGAACCACCACAACAGAAAAGCTCCAATCATAAAATATATTACAAAGAGATGCTGAATAAAATGGGAGGGAAACAAAGGATTTAAAAGAAATTACTGAGAGATCTTGTACACCTTGGAGGATGTGAAGGGCTCGATTCAAGATTATCAGGCTATAAAAGCGATGGTAACGCCGATAATTATAACGCTGTAAAAAGCCAAGATACCAATCGGCGAAGCAGCATCTGTAATCTCTGGCTGGGCTGTAGTTGTCTTATGCAATTTAAGAAAAAAGGGAAAAAAGAGAAATTTAAGTCAATGCAAATATGAAAGGCGGAGAAATTCACTGCCTCATACCCGTGTTGTAGTGGTATCTGACCCATCCTCTTTGTCGGATTTCGCAGAAGGCTTCTTGGCGGTAGTAGATTCAACAGGTGGCTCAGTGGTAGACGACTCTCCCTTTCCACTGCTGCCATCACTACCCAGATCAGCTCGTTTAACTCGTAGGGTGGAAGACGATTGCTTGACCCAGAACATGTCAAACGACTTGACGAAGGTAGCCCTAATGAAACAAGAATCACTTTCACAGTCAACTGCTTCCCAGATGTAGGTATAAGACATCAGGTTACATGAAAACAACAGAGCCATCGAAGTCCTCAGGGGGAGTCCAGGTAGCAACGACCGATCTCTTCGGTGACTTGTCCTTGTGGGTCACTGCATTCTATGAGTAGAGGGGAAAGTAAAAGTTAAGATTCTTAACTGTCTTGGGCCTGTAAGATAAATGGGGTTAGTTACCTTTGTACCATCGGTTCTGCAGTCAATGGCCTTTCCCATGCCCTTGAGATCGGAACTGAAAGTACCGATGGGATTCATGTCGGAACTGGTGCTGTCAAAAGCCATCATCAAAAATCCTAACATCAAACAACAAACGTTTAGAAATCCATATACTGTTTGACCGAAAATTAAATACCTTTGAAATCTTCGCTGTCATGTTCTAATGTCACTTCGATAGTACCGTTCGACCACATTTCATCCTACAGCAATATCACGTTTACAGATGACAACTTTAATATTACAGATAGTTAAAACACTTACCTTAGCAAGCCTTGAAGTGAACGGACACACGCCTGATTGCGGCTTAAGGAAATGCTGCGGGGACATGTCTTCACAAGCTTCAATTGGGGCGCCATTGGGTTTACAATAAGCAATTTGGCTAACCATCAAAGCAGAAAAACACAAGACAACGAATCTACCAGCGCACTGAACGGAATACATTGTTACAAGAAGAAGAACGAGCAGAGACTAGCACAAATCAGAGACATGTTACCTGGGTATTTATACTTTACCTCGGCTGCCCAAGGATGGGGAGGGTGAAAAAAGGGAAGGATGAGATCCATGCTCACATGTCTCCGCACCTTCCATTTCAACATACGGGAAATTCAGATTTTTTTTTTCTGTTCTACAAGGTCAACACACCCCAAAAAAAGGCGCCATTCTTTGTCTATTATCATCCCTACGAGTTTCTGTCCCCCTCCATTATCAGCTTCATTAGCTTTAAATGATTAATCAACTCGTATGCTTTGTGACTCTCTACGTCAGCAAACATACTCTAATTCAGCATTATCGTTTTGGTTTGATGATTTCCTCCTAAGACTAATTATGAGAAGGTATCGACTGATTTCAACGAATGAAGAAATACGAGAGTTTCTTCGATCTTCGCAATAAAATTACATTCAGTTGCAAATCACAGAGATACGATATACGAGACCCGACCCATCGCTAAACTGCAGTCATTTGTTGTCGAAAACGTGCATACATTTTTGTCTGCTACTTTGTTATGATTTGGGTCACGTCGTCCGCCCCCAGCCTACCGTATCCGATGATCATATCCAAAGTCCAACTTTGTGATCAACTATCAAGAAATTAAAGTTATTTCATGCACTTCCTCAGATAGTTAGCTTCCTTCATATCCAGGAACTGCATTAGTAATTTAATTTTCAAAGAAACAGAACGGTGGTGTTTCAAGCTGTTTCAGGGGTCTGTGTTGTTCAATCGGCTCATAAGTTAAAATCTGAAATTTCAGCAAAGGTTAAAAATGCAGAGTTTCTTTGTATTCGTGCTAGCACTGACTGTAGGATACGTAACCTGCCATCCACATGGAGCCCCCACCACAGCTTGCAACACCATGTACCCATTACATAAACACAACCCACAAAAATCGCCTTGTCCTTTCGAAACAAAACCATATCAGGTACCACCTAATCAACACAACTATACAACAAAGACATACATTAAGTTCTTTTTTAATAGGCGGACATTTTTTCTAATTCAAGTGTGAGAATTGCTCTTCACACTTTGTCATTAACTGCATCATCTGACAGTTCAGAAGGTTCATCAAGCTCATCAGAAACCTCTATTGACTCCTTCAACGGTATGTATATGAGCTTTGTATCTGTAAGTCCATTTGTCACATCTATAGATGCTTTGTTTACAGGCTATATGATAATGGCTTTTGAATTGCCTTCCGAAAATGCAGTAGCTCTAGGAACATTTCAAGTTCATAATGATTCACATACCATAGATTGCCATGGACTGTATCAAGTATTTAACCCATTTTATTTTTAAAAAATCAAGTCACTCCATTAACAGTTTTTTTAAAATGAAGAATGCAGCAACACACTCAAGTAAATCACATAAAAACATTGTACACCTAACTTGGACCCCTCCAGCTGACTTCGAAGGCGACGTGATTTTTAAGTAAAAAAATATTTTTTACATCTCGTAGCAGTGCTTTTATGCATTCTATTCTCTCGTTTGTTTAAATAGGACAACCTACGTGGCATCCAAAAAGCTTTTCTGGATGAATCAGGTTTCCAGCCCTGTGCGTGTCAAGTTGGCAGGTGCACGGGAAGATGAGAAAAGTGCCAAAACAGTTTTACTGCCGGTACTGAATTTTTATACATTACGTAACAGTAAGTTAAAATGCTAGCACTGATAATTTAATTATTTTTCACTTCTTTTAGAATGACTTTTCTGAAGCAAAATTATACGAAGAAATTGCTTTTTTGGAATCAAGCCAATATATTAGTCTGTGGGTCATCTGCAGCTTGTTCATCGTGGGATTTTCTTGTGCCGTTCTAGCCAAGTTGATCATGGCTTCCCGCGCCAAGAAATATGCTACCCTCGAATCAATTTAAATGGCAATTTTTCCTGATCGGGTTTCGCTTCTCTATTACTACGTAGATTCGTAGTATCTACAACAATTTTAAAGCTCAAATAAGCTAAAAATAGTTCCTTTGCTTTTCAACCACCCTCAGTTGTTCTTGAAATTTCCAAACAAATGGATGCAACAGCCTCCCAAAATTTTTACTGCTGACTGTAGTTGTCAATTTTAAAGATAAACAGAAGCAATTTTAAAGTTTTTTCCTGTGCAACTTCTAAAAATGTAAAATTAACACAAGAAAATAGTAAAATTTACCTCAGGAATAGCGGATGCTTTTTGATCAAGTCATCACGCTGATTCTGCCTACAATTACTTTGATTAGTTCCACTAATACTTTTGATTCTTTTTTTCTAGCCAATGATTTTTTTGTAAAGCTGCCCTAGACGGGTCCGGTTCTATTGACTGTATTCGTCGTTGTAATCATGAAACAAAAACGGTCTCTTTTTATTACTTTTGAACAACCATTCCTGAAAAAAGAAAGAAGACCCAAAAACTATTTGACGAAAGCTACGTCTTGAACCTGTCGATGAAAAAGGCAACAAAATGATCTTTGTTTAGAAAACAAAACGAAGAAGAGAATAAACGAAAGCTAAAATCCAAATATGAGGCAAGAGTTGACCGCTGGAACTAGGCCGTTGTGTTGTAGGTGGATCTTGGGTAGTTGATTCGGGAGCATTTTTCTGACAATTCAAGTCCTCTTTAAAATGAATGAACAAGAAATTATAACTCGACTGATGGGAAAATGGGTCAGATGCGACGTGACACTAACCTGAGCTCCATCCAACAGGTTCGCCGAGTTCTTTATTCTTGGCAATCAGCCAATCTTCAAGAGGCTTAAAATATTCACGGAAAGCGCTGGCATCCATGCGGTCTTGTCCCGTAAGGGCTCGCATTGCTTCCGGCCAAGGTCGCGACGATCCCATAGCCAACATGGCTCTATGTATGACCCGAAAAAATCAATTGATAAAAATCCATGAAACGTAAAGACATTACACACAATTTTGTTGTTGAAAAAACCATACCCTAATTTAGCTCCGGCTTCTTTGCTTCGGTAAAAGTCGCATTCGTGGAGAGGTAGCGCCGGATTATTCGGATCATACTGACCGGCTGTGACGCACATGGATTTATAGAACTGGAACTGGATGACAAAACTCACAAAGTACCTGCACTCCACCAATTGTAAAACCAATACTGGATTTATACGGATACACCGTCAAACTGACAGTTGATTTATTGGGTAAAAAATAGTACCGGATGTATTCGACGTTGGCTGCAATGTGATACTTTGCACCAGGATCGAAATCGACTTCTGATCTGATCACTGGCGACCGGATGCCTTGGTACTCCTCACTTATTGCAAGTTTACACAATTAAAATGATAACTCTCAATCGAGAAAGAAATGACTCGAAATACTAACCGCAGTTTCCACCAGTGACAATTGTAATCGGCTGACGAAATGGAGCCATCAAACACGTCCCAACGCCATTTATCCATGATGTAGGCGAATGGGAAAAAGGCAATCTTATCCAAAGCTGTCAGTAAAAGATAATTAATAGTGGCTTCATAATCTTGCGGTGATGATTTGTCCAGCAAGCCAATTTCTTTGAGACTGAACGAGAGAGAGAGAAAAAAACGAGATTTGGTTAAATGTAAATAATCAACTGAAATTGTTGCGATTTTTGTCTACTGTTTGGTAGTTTGGACAGAGAGAGCTAGTGCATCGCCAACCGCTTCGTGGAATCCTATCGAAAAATAATTAATAGCTCGATACATACGAAATGCAATAGAAACGGAAACCTGAATTAGCTCCGTCACGATAAACTAGCGGCAGGTGTTTGTACTGCAGATAATATTGAATATGTCCCATTTCGTGGTGGACGACGATAAAGTCTTCCATGGTGACCTTGGTGCATTGCTTGATACGGAAATCCTTGCCGTTGCAAAAATCCCAAGCCGAAGCGTGACAAACGATTTCTCTGTCGGCCGGTTTCTCGATGATAGATCCACTCCAGAACTCGGGTGGAGTAGGAAGCAAACCCAACGAGGTAAAGAAATCCTCCGACATTTGAAACATTTTCTTCGGAGTATAGCCCTGAAATGGAAATGTTGACCCCAATCATACACGTCAAATGAGAGACGAGAACTGCTCACCTGCTTTTGCATTTCCGGCGTGACATCCACCGACACTTTGCCAGGGTAAGGTGTTACTAATTCATTGATATTTGCCCACGCCTGAGCCCACATGTTGCCCAGCAAATGAGCAGGAATGGGCTGATTCTTGGGGACCTTGTCTTCTCCATAATGAGCTCTCAGTTTGGCCCGCACATAGGCGTGCAGCTGCAGGTAGAAAGGCTTTATAGTTTGCCACAATCCTTCGATGTCTTTCTTGAACGTGTCAGACTCGTAGTTGCGTAGCCAATAAGCTCCAGTGTCACTGAAATCTAAAATTCAAAATCTGAAAACTAATATGTTCGAATGATGCATTACATTTGATTAACTGTTCATTCGAGCAGCTTCGTTGCTCAACTCGACGAAGCGTTCGTAGTGGTTGCGCATTTTCCCGCCACTCTGTTGATGCCACTGATGCCAAACATGTTTCAGTTCTTCAAAATTCCGACTAGAGCGCATTGTCTCGGTAATGTCTAAAGCGATCACGTGAACATATAAAATGGTTTAATGCTTTCGCTTAACGTTAACATTAAACTTTACCAGGGTCAAGATTGAGACCACAATCGGCCGGATTGGTGTACGAACAAATTTTAGCCGTACTGTAAATTGTCTCCATGGCGTCAATAGATTTGCGATACTAAAGAGTTCCCGCATTGGATGAATAAATGATTACGTTCTAGTTTTTTTCAAAACGGGTTTTTAAACTATGCACAGTGCCTACCTGTGTTAGTTTTTCTTCAGGAAGGGCAGATGGTCCCAATACGGAAATAAGACGAAATTTGCGTTTCAAATCGGGGTCAGTGAAGGGTTCCCAATTGAAACTGGTGATGTTCTTCCAGGCTTCTTTTTCGAAACGGGCAGACACTAGACTTTGTTCCAGCTGCATTGATCCATTAATTATTTTTTGTGTTCAAATTTTGTTTTAGACGAGCTGATGTACAAATCATAGCAATTACGCGAAGCTTTTGTTCCTAGAGTTGAATCTACAATGACAGCAAGATCGAAAGGAAATAAGGGCAAACCTTGAGGCGTTCATTCTCCGTCGTGATATCCGAAGCATATCTCCATTCGGCGATATTAGTTTGGTAACACATATCAGAAGCCTTCAGGTTGTGAGACGAGAGGAAATCTTTGGCAAGAGCTTCATCTTGATCCACTGCTCGTTTTTTTCGCAACAATCCATCCACCCTTCACAAGAGATCATCTCTGTCACGTGATGTTTTGGCTGCACTGATTATGCGTAAAAACAAGATGATTTCTTACTTACCACTCGTCGTCTTCCGGTCCTTTGGCGTCAATCGCATTAGTCAGGCTAACCAAGAGACAGCAACTAATAATAAGACCATTGAAGTGCATTTTCCTTTGAGCAAAAAGCTGTAAATTAAAAAGAAAAGAAAAAAAACGTTAAAAAATTAGATCATAAACTGCCAGGTGATGGATTTGGCTTAACCGCAAAAGTAGCAATGGGGAAACCTCAGAAATCGCGACCGGTGCAAACATGTACCAGCACAACAAGACACTGATTCTCAAATGAGAAAATTTCTTTCTATATTTTTCCCTACAGGGTTTAAAAGGCGGGTTCGTAGTCGTGACGTTGGAAAAACCTATTTACAATTTCTGGCCCTCAAGCGTTTTTGAGTGCCGCTTTTTGTTCATTAAGACACGCTATTTTTCCAATAACCTTGGCTCATGTAACGAGGTTCAGCAACCCAAAACCTGCTAAACACGCGAACGTGTCGTGAAGCGCGATCTTTCGTCTATATCCCGCACCAGTCACGAATCAACTGCTAGACACCACAATATTCGAGAGGTGATGAAGGAAACGAACCAACCACAAAAAATGTTCACTTTGTTATGATCACGGAAACCAGACACGCAAAAAACTTTGTTTTTTTTTGTGTGTGCATTCCTCATACGTACAGTATCAGCAAAGACGACTGCACGACCGCGTGCAATTGTTTCAACAACGTGTGAGAACGCAGTCGCATATGCCGGAGTGATGCGTCATTACATTTCTGGTTTGAGATATAGCGAAAGCGCAATTCCATTCTTCTATTATTTCCCTTCGTTTACTTTTGTTTTCTACTCGCATCGTAGAAATATATTTCTAGCATTGAGAAGCGCACGAACGTGCGTTGGCATTAAATCGAGGAAGACCTCGTATGTTTGACTAAGATACACGAGACTTTGAAAAGAACAATACCTGGTTATTCCAACATTTTCCGGCATCTAGGTTGGTCCCACAATTCTCGATGTGTCAAGTTTGTCAATAAACGAACGCGGTTAGTTTGAAATTCCTCCCAACACGGTCGAAGGATCGGCGTTAGACGCTTATGGTGGCAGAGAATGAATACCTTAAATAAATGTATGTTTTTAAAGAAACTCTAGCGTAGATTAAATGTTTAAAAGAGATACCGTGGGATAACACAGGTCGAGCTCTTGACAACAGGCTCCCAGTGGAAAATTGACGGCCGTTCTGAAGAAATGGTCCTGCACATTCCGAATGACATTCAACAATTAAGTAACGTATTAAACATATTTTGTTCACTTGGATATATTTACGTTCGAACAACTACCTTCTTCCAAGTAGTTCAATGTATTTAATTTTTTTTTTTTCAAGAAAAACGATCTGTTGAAAGAGGATTAGATAATGGGGAAAACCTGTGGCGACGAATGTTATTCGTCGTTCTAGATTTTCTCACCTTGTTTGTCAAGACTCATTCCAAGTCCCCTCAGATTTCATGACTTTAAAAAACTCTCTGAACTGGATAGGAGTCATGAAATTATCAACAAATCAGATAAGTGCATTACTCAATGCAAGCTACAGAGTGTTTCCAGCCTTTCACTTTTGTTTTCTAATGTAAAAAACTCAAACCATAAAAAAACCAAAAACAAAAAAAATACCTTTTCCAGCGCTGGACACAATATTGATGTTGATTCAAATGAAGTGATGTCCGAGCATTTTTATTTAACACATGTTAATTCTGTATCAGTTTATCTTATGAAAAAGAATTCGTTTAAAAACTAACTTGGGCATGTCTATTGGCACCTCCGGGATCCCTCTAGGTTCATCTTCTTTACAAGCAATTGATGAATGAATTGGGATTAATGTCTTCGAACCTGAAAAACCCATCGCAAACTCCATTTTTGACGCTGGGGATGAGGTCTTGATGGTCTCGGATGAGCCAGGCCAAACCGCAACCGCACGCAAACCGGTCTAGCAATTAGCCAACAAACCCCATCCGTGAGAACGTGTAAAAAAGACATTTGGACAGGATTGGAGTTACTCAAATAATTAGAATTTACTTCCAGTGACGAGGACTTGACCGCCTTCCCCATCCGGCAATGCCGCCATTTGTTCCAGCATTGATTTGAAAACGTCTTCTCTAAACTCTGTCAATTGATTGTACTCCAAATTGAATTGAGCCACCGAGAAATCACCTGTCAAAAAACCAATCAAAGTTAAAAATATGAGTCAGCAATCCACATTTGGCAGAGGAATAAAGACACGTTTACCTTCGAACGCCTCTCCTTCGATAGCAGAGAGGGAAATACTTTTAAGACTGACTAATCGGACGGGCGAACTGAACATCAAAGATGATTGACTCATGAACGGGATGTCGTTATAGCTAACGTCGTACACACTTAGTTGGGAAAACGATCCAATTCTTGGAACTTTCGTCATTCCATCGTCGGCTAAAACGAGCTCTTTCAAAGAGCTGGATGAAGATGAACTACCGATAGAGATCAAAATATTGTTGATGGCTTCGTCCTTTAAGCCGTTGCCGTTCAGGTACAGTCGTTCTAATCTTGCAGGTGTCAAATCAGGGAAAGCAGCATTTTCCAATCCGGTGCATCCGGTGATGATGAGTTTCTTAAGAGCCGGTAACGTACTTGACGGAAGAGTTTCAATGACTTCCACGTTTAACGTGTTCTCGATGCGCAGCGTATGCAAAGCAGTGAAATCGTTCAAGAATCGCATGTCTGCTTGCGCCGATAGATCGCAATTTAGAATGCCCATTATGGTCGTTTCGAAACGAGTGAATTGAAACGCAAATGGATCTATGGTGAGACCCACGTTTGGCGATGCATCCGACGGGCAAACGAGGAAAATGTTGTCTGCATGCTTGTTTTGAAGTAAATCGCTGGGTAATGCGATCGTACCCGAAGGTGAGACTGTAGCCGTCAACAAAACCAAATACAGTTGAAGAGTTTGCGTGCGGAAGAACACGTCCTGGATGTCTTCGACAGATACACCAGCACAGGTAATTTCCAATCCACTGATGGTTAGGGCGCATGTACAAGGTGAATAATCCTCTGGGCAAGTTGCACGTTGCCCACGGGATGAATTCCCAACGTCGAAGGCTTCTTGATAGTTGGGTAAAACCTTTTCTGGCCTTTTATAATCCATGCGGTTTAAAAAGGGATTAAGTGGATTGCCTCCGGCATTCAAGACAAGCCCAAAGGCTAAAATCTTTACAACAAATAAACACGAGGTTATCAAGTGCAAACAATCCCCCCCTCCCCCAATAAAATGGCTTACTTGAAAAAGACAGCTGAGTTTATCCATGTTGAAACGGAATTTTCGGCTGCTAGTTGCCACGGCTTTTAAGTGCAATGCTTTGGTTAAACCGAAGACAACTATCAAGATTGATTTCACTGCCTAAAGATCATGTGAGCACAAGATTAACGTAGCAAATGAGTTATCGTTATCTTGACACCTTGGCCTATCGTGTCAACGCACACTAATGCCTGCTTCCATCGCCGATGGTTATCCTTAAAGAACCCCATAAATTAGGGCATTCACTGAGTACTGGATGGCCTGTCCTAGATTTAAGGGATCCATTCAAAAAAAGATAAAACCAAATGGGTTGGAAGTCATTTGTAGAAAGGGACGCTAACGGCTCCAGATTTCGTTCCCTTCCTCCGCCGCCATTTTCCTTCGTATTCGACGTCGACTTGCCAATCCATTGTTGGATTGAAATAATTGCCCAGCTAGGTTCTTGTTAGACACCTGTATCTTGGATGCAAAGCACAGTTCACTCAAACATTGTAACAACACATTATGCGCAAGTGATAAACAAGGGTCAGAAATCGAGAGATTTCGAATGACTGAAACAGGGAGTTTCGCGCAGTTTCGAAACTCTGACGCATTAGTATTTGTTAAACGTTCAAATTCCTTCCAATTTGTTTGAACAACTCGAAACAAATCCTCTGACAGACTTTGAAAAGCATTGCGACAGCAATGAACTCGTACTCTTGTTTATCTGGTCAAGGGGAAATCGTAATTTCCTTAGGGTTTTACCTCGCAGTAGAAAAATGTGTCAATTGCGATATCGACCGGTGAAAGAAACGCAGGTCATTAAGTTACGTGACAAAGAAGACGATAACGTCCAACCTCTGTCGAGCTGATTTATCGACTGACGTGTTGATCAAAGGGCGCCACCGTCAGTCACCACGCGTTGCCTGATTGCGTAATTATTGCCTATTTTATTCCTCACTGATTTATTTAACCAGAAAGCACTAAAGCAGAGTCACACATGTAGGCAATTCATTAAAAAAAAAACACATTTACATTAATGAACCGATGTTTGTATTTATTATTCATCTTTTTCTTGTTTACAAAATGCTTGAAAAACGATCACGAAAGGCTAAGGTGCCTTTTTCATGGTTGTATTTCATTAGTTTGGAGTTGTATGTGTGGTGGACAAAAAAATTAGGATCAAGCACAAAGCGTAGTCGGATAACTAAATCAAATGTAACTAACAGTTTGCGTACGATTCTGGATTGAGGTCTTCGAATCTAAAGAATTCGCCACAAACTCCGTTTTTGACGTTGGGGATGAGAGTTGGATTGTCGCGAATCAGCCAGGCTAATCCACAGCCACAGTCAAATGGATCTTAAAAAAATAATAAGCAAAACAAATGACAGATCAGCATGTTTCTTCTCGGAACTAGACAACCTATAGGCTATATTCAAAGATAGGTAGGTCTACTAAGTAAAATTCAACTTACTTCCAGTGACAATCACCTGCCCCCCTACACCGACTGGTTGAGCCGCCATGAGTTGCAACATTGATTTAAAAACATCTTCCCTAAACGAGGTCAAATCATTGTTCTCCAAGTTTACCTGGGCGAACGTGTAATCACCTATACGATTTGTTCACATGAATAAGTCAAAAACACACATTCTCGTTTTAGAAATATGGAAAATTGGTTTACCTTGGAAAGCTCCGCCTTCGATGGCAGTCAGGGCAATGTTATTGAGGCCGAGATAATTAACTGGGGTTCCGAAAATCAAAGCCGATTGACTAATAAATGGAATGGCGTTTGAACTGACGTCGTACCAACTCAACTTGGAAAAAGACGCAATCCTTGGCACTTTGGTCATGCCATTCGATGCCAGAGACAACTCCACCAACGAGCTGGACGACGATGAACTACCGATAGCTACTAAAATGCCATTGGCCGTTGCGTCGTCCAGACCGTTGCCGCTCAGGTACAATTTTTCCAAACGGGCCGGAGTCAAATCGGGGAAGAGGACATTTGCTAAACCGGTGCAACTTACAATGGCCAATTCTTTGAGTTGGGGTAGGGCAGGCAGTGTTTCGATGGCTTTGGCGTTTTCTGAATTCTCGATATGCAAAGTATTGAGGACCGAAAAATCGACCAAAAAGTCCATATTTAATTGCCCGACAAGGTCACAGTCGTGAATCTCGAAACGGGTCGTGTCGAAACGTGTGAATTCAAAAGAGGCTGGATCGACGGTCAGACCGATTTTGGGTGAGGCTGTCGATGGGCAGTTGAGGTAAATATTTTTGGCTCGTTTGTCCTTCAGGAGATCGGCGGGCAGGTCGATCGATCCGGTGGCTGAAGTGACCGTTAGCGTTACGGAGTAGATATCGAGAGTGCGCGTACGGAAGAAGACATCGACGATCTCGGCGACTGTCACATCCACGCAGATGACTTCTACGCCGTTGGCAGTCAGATCGCAGGTGCATGGAGCATAACTCTCAGTGCAGGCCGCGCGCTGCAGAATTTTCCTGGCCGCCGGATTGGCTACGACTGTCGTCAACAGAAGCCCAGCCGCTAAAAGCTTCAGCACATAAAAATGGAGAAATGAAAAGTAGAATCAACGTTGAATAAGGATGAAATGAAGGGATACATTACCTGAAAAAGAATGTTGAATGATTGCATGGTGTTGGTATTGTCCCTTGACAACGGGAGCTCAACGCGTGTTGGTTGATGCGTAGGTCTACTCGAATACATACGGCACTACCAAATTTGCGCCCATTTATAAACCGTGTTTTCTTTCGGTCGAGATTGTGTTGTGGTCGTTGGGCAATACCACACGAATCACATTATCTTTCGAGCCTCGTAACAACACCAATGTGGGGTTACGACAGGATTTGGACAGGACATGGACAGGACATGGACTTGGCGCGTAGACTCAACCTATCAGCATCTTCTATCCGTCATCTTTGACATTTATATCATTTTCTAAAGATCCAAGCCAGAGTTCCTTATCACATGATCGTATCTAGTAACAACTTTGTTTGATTATCACTTACCAGTGACTAGTAGTGCCGTGATTGCCTAAGTATTGGGCGTTATGACGAAACATCCGTGAATACTTGCTGCCCATTTAATGTAAACGACTTCAATTTAAATACGAATAGTATAGTAGTACCTCCTACTACTATTCAAAAGTACAGAGGAACAGGAATGAAAAGTGCCCTGGACTTATATTTCTAAAAATTACTTGATTGCCACAAAAAAAATTTTACTAATTAGAAAAATTAAAAATTAGTTTAAATAAAATTACTTAATTAAACTTTGGGCCCTTCATTTGGTCATTACATTTTTTAAACGTTTAAGTTATAATATTTAGATTTCCTTTAATAGAGCAAGTGATTGACGCGTACCCCCTCCCTATTTGTGAACGCACTCTTGCGGATTTCGCCATGTTTGTTACGAGTCCGTTTATAGGGAAAAAAGGGGATCGCAAAAAAAAATTTGTGGAACCTTCCCAAATACCAAAGGATACTAGCAATAATTTTGTGTTAAAGGTAAATGAACTAGCTACATTTTAATATTAAATTAAGGGTATTTAATTCTAGAAAACAGCAAAATTTTAATGTTTAACGGTATTGTTTACATTATGTGTAAGGAAAAATGAGCTGCGTTGTAAAAGGGTGTCATCATACCCAGGGCCTAAGACAATGAAAATTGTAAACAATACCGTTAGAAATTAAAATTTAGCTGTTTTCTAGAATATTATTTTTATATTTTTAGGGCTGTCAAAATTGATGATAATTACGGTTAGTCCATCACGATGCCTTATAAACAAAAAGGGGCGTTGATAGGGCTGCAGATCGATTTCCTCACAGAACTACGTAAAAATCTACGGAATTTTACATATTATAATATTAATGAATTCTAAAATAAAAATCCTTGTGATTAAACGCTTTATGTTCAGTAATTATATTAACTGCATTTGCAGTTATATTTTTGTTAATTGTCTTGAATCACTTCGTATTCCTTGAAATTTCTGCTCAGAACGGGCACAGACCAAGAATAGAAAGACTGTCATCGGCCTATACCTGCTGAGAGGATGCTCAAAAATCATGCTAGTGCCTGCCGCAAGTTGGCGCTGCCTCTGCAAGCCGTACTTTTTTGCGGATTTTTCCGTTTCCCTACTGATTAGATGCTTCACACACCCGGGATTTGTGAATAAACTAAGATAGATAATTTTTTATTTTTATTTCTTAATTACAAGCAAAAATTCTTAATATCCCCTTATTCATTTGAACTGTATTGGCCCAACCTTATATACGCATAAGTTTTACTCACTATTAATGGTATTAATAGTGAGTTATTACTCACTAAGTTTTACGACTAATTAATGGTATTTTCTTACCTTCTTGCGCAGGGCAGCCAAATGATGTTGCATTTTTCCTAAAGCTAAGAAAAATGTTAGCAAAGTTCATTTTTCATTTTTTCGATTTTGTTTTCAAAACACAAGAAATTAGATTTCTAACGTGCCAAGCTTGCCATCCATTTACAGACAAAGTTTACGCGCTGGATTTTTACTGTATAAAAGACTTGGCGATAGGTATCCATAGTGGTAACGGTGATCAGTCTTGTGGATAAAGTGTACATATGTTTACGTATGTAAGACGAATGTGCACGATATGCGTCATAAACAATGTAATATATTAAGGCGTATGTCGGACTTCGGTTCCGCGGGATGTTTCCGCGGCCGCTTGCGAAAATCGCGACGTGGGGGTTGGCTATAGCTAGCCATAGCTATAGCTAGCCGTGCTGATGCTACATGCGAGACCATTGGAAAGTGGGTCAAGTTCACACAAGCTGGACCTTACAGCTGGGTCATCCGCTACCAAACTTTTAATTTGTTTGTTACAGCCCCTTTTTTTTACTGTTGTTTTAAAAAGTGAGAGTTATTATTTAATTTATGGTGATTTGTTTTACGAATAGACATAATCTGCTGTGCTTATTTTAACTTACTAAATCGATAGCCTCTATACCAATTAACGATCCGGTTGATAAAGAGTTGGATATGTCACCGGAATTGGTGGAACTACCCAGCATGGCTTCAACATTTGTCGAGTTAGTTTCACCCAGTTGCTTGTGCGTGAAATGCACGGTACTTGTTTACTGTATAAAGTCTGGCGATTTTGTCTAGTCCGGCAAGTACTGACCGGATTAGAAGTTTTTCTTTGTCTCATTTGACTTTTGTCCTGCCTTTCCAAACACAGCTTTTACATTTTTGCCCTGGTGCCAAACATCATTCCAACAACATCTTTAAAAGTAATATGCTACTGAATTACGGCAAAGATGAGCATCCTAGATCCTACTATGATATTGCTTTAAGTGCAATACCGTAAATCATCGTGCACGTCATCTAGCAACATAACTATTAAAGTATGGCACTGTTCAAAAGCAACCAACAGCCTTGGCGTTCACATTTATTAACCAAATTCCACGGAGCAAATGGAAGCTGACATAAAATCAATTAGAACCATTAGAGGAATTGCACTGTGTCACATCGGACGAGAATCGTTCGACAGGAATCTAACAGTCGGCATATGACTCTGGGTTAAGGTCTTCAAACTTGAAGAAGCCGCCGCAAACCCCATTCAAAACATGCGACACCAATGATGGATTGTCACGGATCAACCAGGCCAATCCGCAGCCGCAGTCAAATGGATCTAGAGCGTTCAACGATTAGCATTTGAAAACCCAATGGTAATGCATCGACAATTGAATAGATCATTTACTTCCAGTGACGATCACTTTGCCACCTTCACCGGGCCTCTGAGCCGCCATTTGTTCCAGCATCGTTTTGAAGACGTCCTCTCTAAACTCAGTTAGGCTATTGTTTTCCAAATTAACTTGGGCTTTTCCATAATCCCCTGTGCATGAAATAAAAGACAGCGTCAGTGCGTTTCCTTTTTTACTTGCAAATATGAACAGCTGACGTATACCTAGAAATGCACCACCTTCGATGGCTCCCAGCGAAATACTTTTCAAATTGAGATAATTGACGGGGGAACTGAAAACCAAAGTCGATTGGCTCACGTACGGGATGGCGTTAAAGCTGACATCGTACCAAACCAAATTGGAAAAAGAAGCAATCCTTGGAATTTTCGTCATCACGTACTCGTTTGATAAAACGAGCTCTTGTAACGAGCTGGACGAAGACGAACTTCCAACAGAGACCAAGATGTTGTTAACACCTGCATCAGTCAAACCGTTTCCTTCCAAGTGTAATCGCAATAGTCTGGCCGGAGTTAAATCGGGGAATGCGGCATTCTCCAATCCCGTGCAATTGACAACAAACAACTTCTTGAGGGATGGCAATGTTGTTGTGGGTAGAGTTGCAATGGCTTCGATGTTGTTCGAATCGTCAATGCGCAGCGTGTTGAGAACAGAAAAACCATTCAAATATTGCATGTCTGTTTGAGTGGATAGATCGCAATTGAGGATGCCAAATACGGTGGTGGTGAATCTGGTGAATTCAAAAGTAGCCGAATCGATGGTAAGACCAAGTTTAGGATTAGCGGTGGGGGGACAGCCAAGGTAAATACGCTGGACACGCTTATCTTTTAATAAATCGGCGGGCAAATCGACTGTACCCAAAGGCGATCCTGAAGCCGTCAGTACAACTTGGTAAAGTTCAAGAGTTTGTGTTCGGTAAAAGACGTTGGCGATTTGGTCGACTGGAATGTCGACGCAGCTGATTTCTAATCCACTTGGAGTTTGTTGGCAAGTGCAAGGCGAATAATCTTCAGGGCAGGCTTCTTTTGGCGACGGAATACGTCGGATGCCTCTTCCGAAATGTGCGCCTTTATTATTCAGAAGGGCTTTTGCTGGCCGGACGTCATCGACGTTGTTGTCGTATTTTCTGGCGACATCGGCAACAACAGCAGTCAACAGAAGTCCAAGAGATAAAACCTTTGAACAATTCATTCTCAATTTATGTTGTACTTAAGCAGTTGGCAATAAAGGAGAAGAAAGTTTTACCTGAAAGAAGCAGTTGAATACTCGCATGTTGAAATCGAAATGTGTTGTGTGCAGTATGGCAGCTCTGATCATACTTGTCGATGAGAAAGACAAAACTTTCCTTAAAAAGTCTTTCTAATCAGATAGTGGTAATCTTGGACAAAGTGCTATCTACGAGTAATTAGTTAGTTACTACGCGTTTTTCACGACGCAAAATCAATAGCAACTCAGAATTAAAAGCTTAATTTATCTTCAGATAACGAAATGGAAAATGCTCGTTCAGTACGTATTTGTTTGTTGAATTTTTTGGTATTTGTACTGTTTTCATTCCAGATTTAGTCGGGCTACAGCAGACGAAAGCCGAATGTACGTCTGCTGTAAAATGGAACGAAAATTATGAAAAGATTTGACTGTCTATTCGAATAAACTTGGAGTTCAAGTTTTTTTCAATTCTGGTTGTCATGTCACTGCACAAAGTAAAAGTTTCTCACCAACTAAAGTAAATAATGACGCCGACAAAGTCCCCATCTTTATCAAGAATCAAAGTTTCTTTCTAGATAACAGAATCGGTACTTATGAGAGCATTACGACGTAGTTGAGTCGTATATCAGATGCCTTAAAAAAAAAACAACGCAAACATCCGCTTGGTGGAATGATGAGACTACGAATTATGATTAAATGGCAACATACACTTATGTAAAGTGTATTTGCTTTTCTTGAATATTTTTCATGGGCAATCGGCGAAAATGGATGGGTTCAAAGCGCTAAATGCAGTTCCATCAGAGCAAACGGCCGATTCGACAGCGTTGAGTAAACTAGGGCTGTCACGAATGAGCCATGCCAAGTGACAATCCCCACATTCCAATGGATCTTTATGTGCAACAAGAGAAAATGGTCAAAATGAGATAACATGCCGAAAACATTCAGATTTGATTCTCACTGGATTCAAGGTTGACTAGACCACCGTCGTTGTTCGTGGCGCTTATCATCTGCTCCAGTAAACGCCTGAAAACAGCTTCTTCAAATCTCGATAAGCTGTTGAAGCGGAGATAGATGCGACCTCTAGTGAAATCACCTAACGTTGGCCAGCAAAGGATATATAATGAAAATCAAATGCAACACGAGCGAATTATTCAAAAACCTTGAAAAGCGCCAGGTTCAATGCTGTTGATGGTGTTGGATTCAAGATACAAGTAGTCGACAGGAGCGTTGAACGAAAAAGATCCACTAGATAAAACTGGAAAACTGTTATTAGACAAGTCAAGCTGAATCATTCGAGAAAAGGAAGTCAACTGGGTTGGAACACGAGTCAGTTGATTGCTGGCCAACCACAGCATTTCTAGAGCACCAGCAGCTGACGAAGAAGAAGCCACCGAGTTCAAAATGTTGTCGGCCATTTGGTCGCTTAATTGGTTTCCGTTCAGCAAGAGGCGTCTCAGCTGGACATTACCAAGACCAGAGAAGTCAGTGACCTTTTCTAATCCAGTAGTGTAAGTAACAATCAGTTGGTCGAGACTAGGTAGAGCAGGCAGATTTTGAATACCCTGGACGTTAGACGACTGGCTAATAAAAATCGTCGCCAAACTGAGGAAGCCGTCCAGGAAGGATGCAAAGTCCAGCAGAGTCAAATCACAACCAGCGGTGAAGAAGAAAAAAGTCAAGCCACTCGACGGACGGAAAGCATCGGCATCGATTGCCAATTGCCAATCGGGAAACGGACAATTCAAAAGGATATTTCCTGCTCGTTTGCCATTCAGTAAATCAGCCGGGATGGAGATGACATTACCCCCAGTTGGAGACGGGACTGTCAACTGGAAAGAAAACAAGTCGTTGGTGGTGGTCCGGCTGAAAATGTCTCGAACGACGAGGACATCGACACCTTCGCAGGTGATTTCCAATCCATAGGAGGGATTGTCGTTGCAATTGCACGGTGAATAGTCTTCAACGCAGGGATTCCTGTCCGCATTTTGGCTAATGCTTTTGTCACTTGCCCACCATTCGATATTCCTGCCGGAAGCCGATTTTACAAACGACAAAGTAATGCACAAATAGAAGAATAGAATTGCGGCTGTCTCCATTGTTGCGGTATCTATACAATTGATGTACGTGCACACGAAAATGATTTCTACGTCTGTCCAATTCCGTCTGGGCACCCGTCTTATCCAAAGATGAGGGGTCAATATGAACTGGGAAACATGGCTGAAACACAACTATTTACTCACCTGACAAAAGGAAGAAATCAAATGCAGATTAACAAAAGATAAAATTTATGTACATTACACCTACAAAACGCTTCCACGTTTCGTTTTTGTGTATCCCTTAGACCGAGCCTTAGACAGTGGCTATATCGATCCGCAGTTGCCAGGGCAAAGTTTTGGCTGAACAAATTTATATTTTTGAAATAACAGTGTACAAATAATACATGTAACTATTTCAAAAAATACTCATTTAATGACATACTACTTCCACCTGACGTGGTAAATTACTGAAAAAAGAAATACATAACTAAGATTATCACTGATTGCTACCCCGCATGAAGTAAATCATTTTTGAAAATCCATATGATCAAAGTTTGCCTGCAAACTGTTAATAAACTTTGAAGACGAGGATTTTTCAAAATTGGGAACTAAATAGATAAGAAAATCATAGCTTCCATGGAAGAAATCCACATATGCTGTTCTCAGAACGCGTTTGACGAAGGCCTTTCGGAATGTCCTTTAACGAACACCATCCGTCTTTGCTCCAAAACGCGTTACATCCCCTCGTGTCAATGCATCTTCTGCCACATTGGCCTCCGTCTATTACGCTTAACGGAGAGCCAATGTTGTAACCTTCAAAATCGCAATTCGACGACCACTTGACACCATCCTCGGCCGTGTTCCAGAGACTGGCCCCTGTGTCGACCTCTTTCCACGGATACAGATTCATGCGAGGAATCGAGTCAAATGACTCGCAGTCCATCACCGGATTGCTAACCAGAAATTGGTAATCAAATGATGTGCCAAATGTATCACTTAGAATAACTTACACTTCAGACTCGGCTTTGAAGAAGAGTGGCTGAATGGACTTGACATGGCTGTTGTCACACACCAGACGCGAGTAGCTCGCTTTGCGGATTTCATTTAGTTGATCTGAAATAGTAGGAAAATGGTGTCAAATGGTAGTGAAAAGTTGGTGAATAATTAAACGAACCTTCAGTGAATGACCCGGTCTGACCAACAAGATCGTAGAAGAAGCGATCCCCGCGTTTCAATCGCAAAAACTGATCGGCGATAATACACTGAAACGTGGGCCCTACCATAGCTCCAGGAGCTGGTCGTTCCGAAACCCCAGCAATAAACAAGTCGATGTCGTCCACACTGGCGTACAGGAACTCGAACTTTTCAACAATCTGTCAACGTTTTTCATTTTGCAAATCGTTTACGGTTAGAAACATTTGCTTGAAGTCTAGTAGTTATGACTTACTCTTGGAGGGAAGACATCGAGTAGATCGTGAAACTCTTCTGCGCGTGGAAGCCCACAAAGTACCCGATATGCATTGTAGCCAGGTAAACCTAATTAAAGGTTAAAAATCGAATGTTACAAGTTTTAATTGTGGGATAAATTAAACTGTGAGTACAACGCACCGTGATCACGACCGCGTTGAATGTTAAGCGATACCAAATCCATTCCAAAGCCTTTGCCTTCTTCTTCAAACAAGTGATTGGTAAGCTGCATACAGGACGAATATTAACATCGTTAGAATTTGAAAAACAAAAAAACAAAAAACAAAACATGGCCATTGATTACCTCTTCGGTGAAGAAATTGTCAACTCTTTGACCGGGTACAGTTGCCAAAGCTATGAGGAATTTGTCAAGATTTCCAGGTGTGTACGTCTCTTGCGTTTTGAAAAAATGTTGACGTAATAGGATGTCCCTCTCCTTCACTCTTCGTTGGTTGATGAGGCTGTACGTAAACAATAAGGATAACTAGCTCAAGTGTTAATACTTTTAAAAAATGAAATTTGCATACTCTTGTCTTCCTGGAACGAGCGAATGGCCGAAACGGAAAGCGGCCGCAGCAAATTCGTTCAAAATGGACGGATTCACGTTCTCATCGTAATCGCGACTGAAACCGTACTGAAGTGGCAGCAATCCAAGTTCCTGCATCTTTGTCCGACCAATAACAATTGGCAGAAATTCGTTGTAAGTGATGTGCTGCATTTGAGCTATTAGAATGCGTCTGGCCTCTTGATAGAGACGCTCATCGTCCCAGTGTGGGTTCAAAGTGGACAGCAATTCGGCAACTCCGTTGTGCTCCCTCAAAAACACAGTTTGCGAAGCAACCATGTAAGGAGTGACATTAATTCGATTGTCCCCTAGTATAATTAATTCGTTTTAAAACTGTTGTTCCACGATAAAGAAACGGATGAAACCCTTCTCATCACCTGCTAAGAAGCATTTGATTTCTTCCGGTGAATCTATTCCGGTCACGGCTCTGGACAAGGCACAATCGACATCAGTGTCATTGTCGGGCGGATGCAAATCCATGTCATGATGATAAGCATGTCGGGGACGTATTAACACTTTCAATGCACCTTTCTCAAATGTTCGCAATTCAGCAGCGACTTTATCATCGGATCCGTACAAGCCGGAAAGATCCAGGAAATGCGTATTTTGGTTCATCTGCCAATCAATGATGTTTACGAGTTTGTTTTTTTTTCTAAAATTTCTAACGCTAAATTGAAAGAAAAACTAACCTGTTCTACGTGACCGAGACGGCCGTCAGTTCTGCACGACGGGGCGGATCTGGCAAATTGCATGCAACGTTGGCGAAATCTGGAATAGAATGGATCGTCCTTGGGAATCTCAATCGGAATGCATTTGCCATGACTAAGGTCTTCGTCCAAAAGAAAATTGCCGTCGTCCGTGCAACAGGGCACTGGTAATCCATCCGCTTTTACGGAAATGTCACGAGTTTGTTATCAACTCATACAATTCACACGATAAGTATTTTAATTAATATCTTACCTGATTTCGACTCCATGGTCTCCAACATGTCGTCTGTACACACATAGTAAACAAATAAGAATTTTAAAGGAAATGCTGTTTGGTAATAGAAGATTGGACAGAAAAATAGACGTACGGTCAATAAACTGTCCATACTGCATCACAAAAGTGCTGTCTGAATCGCTAGGAACGTCGATATCGCGAACGACGGACAGAGACAACAAACGCGGACTGGATAAATGAACACCAAAATTAGTTACGACAATTCAGAGATCAAACGTGAATGAAATTATAAAAGGTCATGTGATTACGGAGGGAGTTGACCACCGTCTTTAGCCAATCGAGGCGTCCACACACCTGCAAAAAAAAATAAACATTGCATAGATTTTGCATTCAGTGGTCCCGAAAGTGGCTTTAATTACCGTCGGCGTAAACTGGAGCAAGGGCCCGTTGATATTGAGTTTTCGGCAGACCCCAAGGAGTGTGTCCAGGTGGATGGGCATTATTGCACGAGCCGTTCATCGTTCGAAACGGAGAAGCCAACGTCTTTTCATCGCAGTTGGGGTGGGACGGGCACGTATCGAATAGAATGGTGTCTCTCAGCTGGAACCGGTTGGCCACACACTCGATTTGTTCTGGTTTAATTCGGTACCTGATGGCGAAGAAAGTGTTACTTATCACGTGCGCGCTACAAATGAGAAATGGAACACCTTCGGGATAGTTGCATAACAGCGAAAACTCCGTACAACGAACTATTACTGATTTTCACCGAATCGGCTGTCGAGTGAAAGAAAACCCAGCTGTGCGTAAAACTACCCGAACCTTTTCTCACTACAATTTTCTTCTGGACTAAACGCTTTTCTGTTGCCATCATCGATTCCATCTGCGATTGGCCGGCGAGAGCAGCTTCGTTCACAGCCACCAAATCGATATGCTCCACGTGAGGATCCAACTCGATGCCTTCGTCGCACGGGTTCGGCTTCTTGAACGGCGCTCGGTGACGACCTTTGACAGACAAACGAAAATCAATTGTCGTAGGAAATCATTCGAAAATCATTTTATACCGTTGAGGGGAATGTCTGGGCAACAGATTCCATGGCCTTTCCCATTTTCTAAAATGCAGGCAGTTCCCGCAGTGGCACGAACAGCATCGTACCATACAGCGCAGTCTTTAGCTGGCCGGCATTGCGACTCTAACCCACCGATGTTTGGACAGTACTTTTGCTGGGGGGAAGGATATTCCACTAGTACAGGTTTATAATTGGCAGTGTAGGGGTTGTGATAGCTTACACCTGCAGCAGGTGGATGATAATCAGGTGTAATGGGCCGTTCGGGATACTGTTTAGGCGGTAGATGATCCGAATAGACAGGATAACGACTGGGATATGTTTGGCTGCTGGCAGCAGCAAACAATAGTTCCATTACGAGCACCGCAATCAGCCACCGCAACATCATTTTCAAAATGCTTTTTGTTAAACGCACCCAAAAATGACGAACTTCACTTTCACTGATTTGAGTTGAATTCAGTCGCAATATTCAATAAATATTCAAAAATATTCAATCGGAGCAACTGACTTGAAACATTAAAAAAATTAGAAAAAGACGTTTCAATGAGGAAAGAAAATCAAAACTGGTGGAACAATCGCAATCGTTCCAGCGTCGTATAAAGTACAATGAGCACTGCGGTAAACAGCTTTCTTCTTTCCTCGTATTTATACCACGACGCCAGCACCACGTACTTGCCCGAAATGGGCAATGATTTTCGTTTTTTTTTTTTCTTTCTTCCTCTATCTGGACGTTCACAAAGCCTGGAATTGTGTTAATCAAGGTTATGCAACTATCTCGGCAACTATGAAGTAGGTTGTCTTTATACTGTTTTCGTCCCAATAGTAGAATGTGTTGTTGCACTAGTAAATTTCTAAGGGGTGAAAGCGATTAAGAGCGCAGCCGACAATCCGTTACAAATGGTTATTCATGCCAAACCGTCGGCAATTGGATGGTGAATTGAAATCGAATATAATAACAGGTGTTTTAATGTGAAACAGGGCGTGAATGTCTGCACTCGTGGTCGACAAAGAGAAACTGTGACTAAATCACATGGGAACATTTGAAACTAGATATCAAGAGAATGGGTTAAATCTTAAGGCGATTATAAATGCGAAGAAAGTCAAACTCACGAAAAAGCGTGAATGTCGATTGGCAACTTACCAAAAGAAATAAAAACAGCAAAAACCCGGGGCAGAATCTTGCCAGACCGTTTGGCCGTCTAGCTTCTCTACATTAAAGTTGTAAAGGAGAAACACATTATTTTTTTGAATTAAAAAAATTATTCAGTCAGGTGAAAAGAGGACTGCACATTACTGGAAATGAAAACAGGTCGTCTGTGGTTGCGCGGCACATGTTGTCACGTGACACTTGCACACCACACACGTATACAGTACCGTTGTTTTGTTTTGGCAAATGTCAATCATTTTTCCATGCACGGTGCGTTTCTGGTTGAGCTGTTTCGGCCACAGAATTTACCGGAAAGAGGAACTTGTGCAGAAATTGGTTGTGACCACCTGTCTCAATGCACAGTTAACGTGTGCAGTCTACAGGGTGGCCAAATAAGACGTCAAACTCAATTCCTCTTGGCGAATTGATCGAACAATGCCCTTTAGTTTCGAGTATAAGGGAAAACACATTGTGTATGCACTGTTCTTTTGAGGAAACCACAACCGGACAACGATTTCTAGAATTCAGTTATAATTTGGGCTCGTAACGGCTTTGGAAATTCGGCGTTCATTCGAGCTCATCTGCAAAATTATTGGCAAACTTTGGAATCCGGGGAATTAGATAGCAAGAAAAATAAATTAAAAGAATTTCTCCGGAAGGAGACCACATATTCCGCCAGTGAGTCGTGTCCGTTGTAGCCACTTTGGTATTGCCTTCAGGGTACACCAACTGCCATTGGCCCGAAATGCATTACATCCTACTGTATCGATGCACTTCCTGGCACATTTTTCTGCTTCACCGAGGTTTTCAACGTACGCAATTTCGTAACCGACGTAATCACAATCCGGAAACCATTTGACCCCATCTTGGCCAATGTTCCAGGATGTCGAATCGACTTCTTTCCATGGAAGAAGGCTCATACGAGGAATGGAGGCCAGACAGTTGCAATCCACAATCGGATTCCTGAACAAAACACTTTCACAATTGCTGTTTCTACATTGAAGAAAAACACAGCTTACGCATCAGAGATTGATTTAAAGATGAGTGGTTGGGTTGACTGGACGTGACTGTTGTCACAGATCAAACGGGCATAACTCGCCTTGCGGATTTCATTCAATTGATCTTGAAGCACAAACGAAGACAAAATCGATAGCCAAAAATGCTGAATGTCTCATGTGCAATACCTTCAGTGAATGAGCCGGCCTGGCCAGCAAGATCGTAAAAGTAACGATCACCGCGTTTCAGTCTTGCAAACTGATCGGCAATGATGCACTGGAACGTGGGGCCCACCAAAGCTCCTGGAGCCGGGCGCTCCGAAATGCCTGCAATGTACAAATCGATGTCGTCCACATTGGCGTACAGCAACTCGAATTTCTCAACAATCTGCAAAACCGAAATATCAACCGATTTTCTGATTGATTTTGACCTTCATCTTTTGATTTTTACCTCTGGCGAGAGAACATCGAGAAGGTCACTGAAATGTTTAGCGCGAGGAAGGCCACAAAGAAGGCGATATTCATTGTAACCAGGCAAACCTAGTGAGCAAAATGATGAGCCATTCATGTACAATGAATTAAGAGTTGAAGCAACGTACCTTGATCACGGCCACGTTGAATATTGAGGGATACCAAATCCATGCCGAAACCTTTACCTTCCTCTTCAAACAAGTGATTGGTGACCTGAATTAATAGCCAATTTTATTGCCACCCTAATTCAAAAACGAACAGCTTAACGTGATTACCTCCTCGGTGAATACGTTGTCTACTGTTTGACCGGGAATAGTTGCCATGGCTATGAGAAGCTTGTCGATGTTTCCAGGTGGATAAGCCTCTTGCGTTTTGAAAAAATGCTGACGAAGAAGTAGATCTTTTTCGTTCACCCCTTCTTGGTTGATGAGACTGCAGAATCGAAACCAATTAGCAGGGAAACATGATAAGGACATCGAGATAGTATGTACCTTTGTTTCCCTGGAACGAGCGAATGGCCGTAACGAAAGGCGGCCGCAGCAAATTCGTTCAAAATGGACGGATTCACTCGCGCATCGTAATCCGTGCTGAAACCGTATCGAAGTGGCAGCATTCCAAGTTGCTGCATTTTCTCTCGTCCGCAGAGAACAGGCACGTATTCGTTATAGACGATGTGTTGCCATTGAGCGACCGAAATCCGCCTGCTCTCTTGAAAGACCCTCTCGTCATCCCAGTGAGCGTTCATGGCAGCAAGCTGTTCAGCAATTCGGTTATGCTGGCGAGCAATAACAGTTTGTGAAGCAACCATGTATGGAGTGACATTAATCCGATTATCACCTGCAATAAAAAGGGTGAATTTATTGAACAAAATTAGAGCCCAACGAGCGTAAATCACCTGCTTTAAAGCATCTGACTTCTGGCGGTGGATCTATTCCGCTAACGGCTTTGGATAGCGCACACGTTGAAATCTCCGGACCAACGTCGTCGGGAGGCGGCAAATCCATGATGCAATGCTTACCCTTTCCTTTGACTCGAGTTACATTCAAGGCTCCATTTTTAAACGTCCTTAAATCACGAGCCAGTTGCTCGTCTGAACCATACACCGCCGAGAGGTCCAAAAAATGTGTGTTTTGATTCATCTAACACGAACGAAAGTAACATATCGTTCCAGTTGAGTCAAGTCCTAATAGCAACTGACCTGATCCACATAACCCAATCGACCATTCTCTCTGCACGCGGGAGCCGAGCGTGCAAATTCCATGCAACGTTGACCGAAACGAGAGTAAAATGGGTCATCTTCCGGAATTGTTATCGGAATACATTTGCCATGACTGAGATTTTCTTCTGAAAGAAAGTCTCCACCATCCGTGCAACACGGGACTGCCGATCCATCCACTTTGGAACGAAAATAAACAGCAACCCTCAACCAAATTTAGCTATAATTAAAACCAAGTTGTCCCACTTACCCAACTTTGATTCCGCAGTCTCCAACATATCTATTTTTAAATTGGTTAATTTTAGAAGTCGTTCGACTTTGACAAGAAAATTAAAACTCGATGGACGTACCGTGATCCACAAACTGTCCAAATTGCATAACCCACGTGGTATCGCTTTCGCTGGGGACGTAGACATCGCGAATCAAGGAGAGAGATAACAGGCGCGGTCTGCAGCAATTCAAAAGAATTTAGAACACTTGATTAGAACACGTAACAAAAATAGAAAAACATTACGGAGGTAATTGGTCCCCATTTTTAGCCCGGCGAGGTTCCCACACACCTACCCATAACAAACGGTGTTTTAAACTCGACCGAATAATTTTTTAAAACTAAAAATCGTGATGTGTTACCATCTGCATATTCCGGTGCAAGAGCACGCTGATATCTGGTATTCGGCACCCCCCATGGAACACTTCCAGGAGGATGAACATTGTTGCATACCCCAGTTATCGTTCGATAGGGAGAGGTCACCATTTCTTGATTACATTCGGGATAAAAGGGACACTCGCTGTAAATGCCTGCCTCCTTGACATGATATCGGTTCAAAATACACGCAGCCTGTTCCGCCTTAACCCGATACCTAATTCATTAATCAAGGTTTTATAGTAAACTAGTAAATTAACAATTGTTATTTCCACCTTTTGACGAATTGCTGAGCTGCAAAGACTGCGTACAAAGAGCTGTTGCCGATTTTAACGGAATTTTCTTTAGATTGAAAGAAAATTGTGCTGTGCATATAACGGGATGAATTACGTCTGACCGTGATCTCGTTCTCCGCCAGACGTCTCTCAGATTCCATCATTGATTCCATATACAATCGACCAGCACGATAAGCTTCGTTCACCCAGCCCTGCTCGATTCTTTCGAAACGTGCATCTAATTTCACCCCTTTCTTACACGGCCTCGGTGTTTCAAATAGGCTCGCTGCATCACCTCCTTTAAATAAAATTAAAGCAATTGATCAAACGCATTCAGAGAGCGATGCAGTTTACGTACTGTTGATGGGAAGATCCGGGCAGCAAATCCCATGGCCAATTCCATTAGCAAGTACGCAGGTATTGCCCGGAATAGTGCGAACATCATCGTACCATATCGCGCAATCTTTAGCTGAACGGCATTGAGACTTCAAACCTCCGATACTGCGACAATCGTTCTTCTGGGTATCGTATCCCAGACGTTTATAGCCTCCGGTAAGTCCGTGGTTGAACCCTGCAGACGAAGCAACAGCTGGTTGTTCTGCATACGTAGGCAGTTTGTAAAGATATCCCGATGGATTGTCTTCGTAAAGAGTAGCTTTTTGGTGATAAGGACAGTTTTGCGTAGCATCCACGTCAAAGAGGACACCAATGACGAGCACAGAAATCAGCCACCACGAATGCATTGCATCAGTCTGTGAAAAATCGAAAGGTATTGACTATATACGCTAGTATACTCTAGCGACAAGATGATTAATTGTTTGAAATATAGTGTGCAACTTTTCTAGATGTTTCTAGATTTTGACAGTTGGCCAAATACTGGGAAATTCTTCTTTAGGGGAGGCGATTTCTTGTTTGCTCCCTTGACGACTTTTAACTTGCCTCCGGGTATTGCAATAGGCACTAAATAATAGAAAATGAGTGGAATTAAATTTACCTTAAGAGAATGTAGGGTGAAAAACAGTGCTCGAATGAATGGTATCCTGTGTGGTACGTAGACGAACGGAATCTACGTCATATTCTTCTGTCCCCCCTCATACTTATAGCTAGAGAGATTACCATATTTGGACGCAGCTTGTCAGCCATCACCTGGTGATATATTTAGCTTAAATTTAAAATAGCCCTGTCCTACAGCGATAAGGCACTAAATTCGTCTAAAGGCAATTACAAAACAACATGCAAATAAAGCATTAGTTGAAATGAATCGAAAACAAGGTACAGAATAGATATGTAGCTAGCGTGAGACGTGCCCGGCTAAATCGCAAAGGAGATAGAAATGTTAGATAAGACTATGTAAAGGATTGACAGAAGAAAGACCGTACTTGCCAATCTCAGTCCTAATTAAAATTAAGGCGAAAACAAAAGGAGAACGTTGTTTACCTTTGTGGCCACGACAGCGGCTTTGGAATTGGCGAACGAATGTGTAACCAGTGATAAAATTTCAATGCTGCCTCACGTGAAGTCGGTATAGACGCAATCAGATTCTATCGACACATTTCAGGGCTGAATCGAAGCAAATTCCTGTTCATTTTCTTTAGCTGATGGTGTTTTATACTTGTTCATGCCGAATGCAGAGCACTGAATGCACTGCAATTCGACTCGAGAAAGAAAGGAAAGTATATGGGGATGGGTTAGGTAACCAATTACCATATTTTCCTAATGGAAATCTAAAAAACATTTGTTTTTCTCAACCGTTTCTCGACCCCTCCTTTCCATTCTCAAGGACAACTAAGTGGTGCAATATTTTTCACTTGTTTATGAATATTTTATTCACACGTGGAAGGTTACCTTGAAAGGTGAATCAGCCCTGCCATCACCAAATCAATTTAAAAAAAAAACTGAATAGAAGGTCAGTGTGGAAACAAGTATTACAAGTCTACAAATCTTTTTTCGTCATTCTTCTGCCTGATTATAACCTTGTGATGGGCAGCCACATCTACATATTTGTCTCTTCATCTATTGCCATCACAAAACCTGGTGGGTTCAGCCATGGCTTGATGCATTAGACGGTCGAATTTAAATTTTTTTTGGCTTTTCCTCGTGAATTCAGATTGACGAACTGACTTCTGGCGCCATTGTTAATGTGGAATTTTAAGAAAAGACGTGTTCTTCAACTTTGATATGGTTTAGTTTGTGCTGTGTTCTATTCGTGAATGTTTTAATTCACGAATTGTTATTTTTCCGAGGCTATTTCAGAAAGTTATTTTAACACGCCTGTTTTAATAAAAACAGTTTGGGGCTATTTTCAATTGGTACGATTGCGGAAAAAAGAATTACACAAAACGGCAGTTTTTCACGGACCTCGAAATGCAAGAATTGTCTAGAAAGCGTTTTGTTTTGGACACCCTATTCACGCACGATCAAGCAACAGGCACCAATTCAATGAAAAGAAATCTAAATTCATTTTGAAAAGATTATTTTGTCATGAGAATACGTTTAGGCCTCATTGCTTTTCGGAATTAGAAAAAAAAACAAAAGACATTCGGCGAAGAACAATTGTAAGCCAGGGTGACAATAGCAACGCATGTCCGACACGAAATGTTTTGGCTTTGTAAATTCTGCCTTCGCAATGCATCGTCGCTTTCACTTTTGCTAGCTGTCCCTTAAACACGATTTGCTCTATTGAAACAAGTTTTTGTCAACTCATTTGTCCAGATGGTTAAAATTCTTTTTACTTCTTTGCGTTGCTACCAATTGTCTGTAATGCAGTTTTTTAAGGGGCCCTGTGTTATGCATGACTTTCAATTGGTGCCCAATGCAAATTCAAAACTGTTTTTTTTTTTTTTCTTTTTACGTCCGTTATAAATATGACCGAGAAACTCGAACGAAATCTGTGCCAATCGATTAGCACGTCAGCGGCAACATTGCGAATGCACTCACAGCTGACTGATGCGAGTAGCTTAATCGTGTAGAAACCGAATGTTTTTCCCCTTCAAAGTGCAGATTTTGCTGCGGAGAGATAACTTACGTCATGCCTCACCTTTGATTCCTTTGTTTCAAAAGGTAAAGCGCTCTATGAAATTAGACAAAGGATTTGCAAATGAAAGTAGAGAATTTTACAAGTCACCCTTTCCAGTAGTTTTTCAATGTAAAGTCAATTTCAAATGTATTTCAACGAAGCCCTCAATCCGTAATCGACTCAGTGTAAGCATTAGTGATTGTTTAGTACTTTTTGCGAATATAATAGTTGTTGATGGCCCCGCAAGCAAGTCTAGCGCCGGGATTGGCGGTGGCAGTGAGATTATCTTCATCGGCGTGAACGACGAGAGCCCGTCCCACGATGGATTCCGGTCCACTCAGTGAGATGAGATTGTCGATCATCTTGATAAAAGCTACTCCCTCTTGATTGGCAAAAACGTTACCCAAGTCACCGACGTGACGCTGATTAGCCGCGTTTTTCGGTGATCCGTGAGGCGCCATTCGCGGATTGTAATGCGGACCAGTCGAATTGCATCCATTGCTGAACACATCACCTGAAGTGTGGACGTGGAATCCGTGCTTGCCGGGCGTTAAACCTACGATCCATCCGTCCAATCTAACCCCAAAATTAGTTTGTCGGAGGTAAACCAAACCTTTGATCTTTCCCGATTGTCCAGACAGGAAGGCGAAGGCTTTTTCTTTCGGATACCGGTAAGCCGAACATCCTAGAATGGACATTAGCAACACAAGAGCCATCAATACGTTCGTGATTTGCATTGCGATGGAAAACGAATTAATTTTTTACGGACTGTTGTGGGACAGGTGCAGAATCAGAGTGCACACACATTTTACGTTACACTCTAAACGATTGCTGCTCTTTTTCGATTGGTCGTTGTTTGACTCTGATTTCATGCGGTAAGCATTTTTTTTAAGGAAACCAAATTACCTTCCGCTTCGAAAACAGAGACATTGTTTTGATATAGGAAACCAGATTGAATTATACTAGAAAAACCACACGTATCCGCCCGACTAACCGCTCGATCAAATGCTAGATTGGAACAAGTCAACTCGACACCACACGTTTAAACCATTTACGTTTGCAGTTAAGGTACTCGCGTGTATGTACACCAATGAGAACGAAGCTAATAAAAGGGAATAAAATACAGCTTTAATTTTTAAAAAATTTGTTTTAAGAAATGATTGGCGTTTTGATAAAAAAAACAAACATCACGTTTGCTTTGCCCAAGGACCGCTGGCTATTGTCGCAATCACAGCAATAGAGAAGACGGCCACCAGCAAAATGTAAATGAACAGCACAATCCGGCGGAACTGTGATCCCTAATGTTTGATAACCATAAGATTTCATTAGTAGAAATAAAGAAAAAGCAAATTTAATTTTAAAAAATTACATAAGCGTCTGTTTTAGTAGTGGCAAGTGAAGCGGAATCTTGATAACTCTCACGAGGAGGCAACATGTCTCGCATGGCCATACCAGGCGTTGGTTTCTGACTCCAAGGGGCGTGATGGCAGTATTGCACCACCTGCATTCAGCAATCGAAATAAAATAGAATTAAAAACGAATGATTAAGATTTAAAAAAAAATGTACCGTCAAAATGAGGTGGCCGAGTACGTGAACGACTGTGTACGTAACTAGAAGCCACGTAACCCAATACGGAATGGCAGCCTTGTCCAGACCGACGGCCAAAAAAATGCATACAACTTGACATTTCCGAGTTGACCGAAAAAGAAAAGTACACGTGAAATATCACAGAGAATTGAACAGTTTTGCGTGCGATTATATTTACTGCCAAGAGTGTGGGCAGATTTGCCAACCAGCCAATGTGCCCAGTTGAAAATGTAACGTCTCGGAGCCTCCGGATGAGGTCGGAAGTAAGCCATAAATGGTTGAATGAAAGCCAACACAGTGGTGATGACTCCGATGACTGCGTGAGGATTGCTAGTCACAGGTATGGACGTCCATCCTCCCAGCTCGACAAAGATGATGATAAAAGCAATGACCGTCAATGCCCAAGTGATGGCAAGTAAAATCCGATGGTACTACAGTCAACAAGAGTCGCATTTCGTTTGCCTCAACGTGTACAAACATCCAAAGACATGAAGCAATAACACCTACCACAAACCAGAGATCTTTGCCCATAAACTGCTGTCCAACCCACGTGAGTTTGTAGTAGCGGGCCAGTAAAATGCCACAAGAGGCGGCCAACATCCATGCGGTCACCATAAAAGTGCCGTGAAGTTTCACCAACGTGCCTTCAAATTCAATCTCATTACTGTCTGTGCCGATTGGTGAAAGCATTATTGAGTGCCCTAACCTTTATTGGCACCGACTGCAGCCGTTTCAGAGAGTTTAACCGAACGGGCCGATACAGTTTTTTGCCTCTCGTGATAAGAAATGCCTTCGTTCGAAGCTGGTCCTCGAGCTAAAAGCAAGTGATACGTTTGAGACAAGTCAAACATTTTCTGGCCAATGGCCAATTGTTTCTGTCGTTGGAATCGACAGTACAAATTGCCGTCCTTGTACGTTGCCTGCGTCACATTCAATCCGCTTCTTGGCTGTCAAAATGAAATGAATTTTAAAATGTTTCCATCTAAAAAAAATCACTCGAAAACTTGTACATCTTTGAGTCGAACGTTTGTTTTGCTGTTGTCGTTGTGAGACATGTAGGCGTTGACTCGGCCATTGACAATTGTGCACTCTGTAACACTATCATCGCCCATGATGTGGTCGTCCGACAGTCCAACGGCCACAAACGAATCGGCTGGAGCGTTGACGGCCCACAACTCGAACTCGTAATGTTGACCATTAACCGCATAAGTTACTAGGGCCGAACACGATTTTTCCTCGATGCAAACACCACCCGGAAGGCCGAAACAACCTTTAATCTGACCACAGCCGTCGTAAACCGAAGGATCTTGCGAAGAAACCTTGGCTGCTCGAGTCTGTGACATTTTAAAATTTAAAGCAGTCCATCACAACGAGTTAGAAATGAGTAAAGACAGAGCGAGCTCTTACAGAGTCTGTGAAGCTGTGCTGTGGGGTGTTGGCGATGGGCGTCGTCCTCGCCGTCGATGGTCGCACATCAACGTAATACGGATCGCCAGCAGGATTGTAATTCTTTGGGATATCGGTGTAACCGTATCCTGTACAGCGATGGATTTGAAAAATAGCCAACAGAGAGAGCAGTCTGATTAGTTGACGCGACATGTCGATGTCGAACACCAACTAACGAAATAAACGACCACGACCAGGAAAAACTGTTGCTCAGTAGAACTCACGTCCTTTTTTTTTGTTGTTATCTCGGGCAACGGCTGGAAGTGAAATGCGGTTACTGTGGTGATGATGCAATTGTTTTGTTTAAATGCAACTTTCTAAAGGAAGTACCGCCTTTTCCAAAGTCGGTGTTTCCCGTAGAAGGGTCGAGACCTTTCTACCAAGATGCACTTTCGAAAGTTTTTTTTTTTTCTGTATGGCAAACGAGAAGGTTGGGTCTGCAAACCAAACCGAGACCTTCCCCCAGGACGTAGAAATAAGTAAAAAGTATGGAAATGATGCCCAGTTCTTAATAGTGTGCATTAGGAAGAATATATAGACACGTGCTTTGAAAAAAAATTAATTTGCATAGTTTTCAACAGGTGCCATGAACGGTTTTGACATTTGGTTCTACATACATTTCTAATGCTTTTTTTATAGTTCAACGTTCTATAGTGCACCCTTTGATGTTCAAGGTTTTGGAAACTTTAAAATTGAAGCAGCTAACTTGATGTATTGATGAAAGCATCAACTATACAGCGCCAATTAAGCCAATAAGAACAATCCAATGTAATCTTAGGTATATCATAAAAGAGAGGGTATTTTTCAAATAATCATTTTCTTAGCCATGACAAGACAATCGTATAAATGGGGTAGAAGAAAACGGGAGATTAGTTTCATTCAGAAATTAGCCAGAAAATGCAGTCGTACGTCTTGTTGTCGATCGTGTAATTCGTGAAGGAGTGGACCCTTTCAGTCCTTTAGGTGTTGATCCTTTTACTCCGGACGGTGTCGATCCTTTGAGTCCTTTCGGGGTGGATCCTTTTATTCCAGAAGGAGTCGAGCCTTTCGATCCTTTAGGCGTTGATCCTTTTATTCCGGATGGCGTCGATCCTTTGAGTCCCTTCGGGGTGGATCCTTTTATTCCGGAAGGCGTTGAACCTTTCAAGCCTTTGGGCGTCGATCCTTTTGGGGTGTCGTCACCCTTCTAAAAACAAATGCAGTTACAGCTGGGCTTGTTTCGTCTGTTGTCGCAATTGACATTAAAGACTGAAAACAAAGCAAATTTTAAAAACTAAAAATTACCCGACCGAGCCTTTGAGCGCCGACGTCGGAGGATGCGTGGGACTCGACGACAACAGCGATGACGACTAAAACAATCAAACTCACCTGCATTCCAAAATCATAAAAAGTTCAAGTTAAATACAAACACATCAATTCGAGATATACTATTTACCAGGTACTTCATAGTGACTAGAGAAGAAGAAGAAGCAGCAGTTCCATCAATTGGAACGTATACGAATTGACTAAACGACGTTCGAGGCAAGCTATCTTATACCCACAACTGAATGGCAAGAGGGGGATTAGACAGTTATGATTAATGCCTTATTTTTCGTTGGAACTGCTGCGTTTCTGTTGGGTGTTAATCAGATGGCGCAGCACATGTGCGTTTCAGGTGGCTTCAATAACCCATCGTGTTGTATTCACGTATAACCTGTAAAGTTCTGGATTTTTCAAACACCAGTTGATAAGAACATTTTTGAAGTTATTGGAGTGGAAACCGAGCAATGTTGGCCAAAGTTTCGAACCTGTGCACCAGGTGTTTAGCATCCGCCCCAGTTTGTGCCGCCACATGTGCACTATACGATGTAAATAACGAAATTGGTTTGCAGAGCTAAGGGGCTAGGCAGAAATAAAATGCGTTCCAGGATGCAACTTACACGAACGGATCAGTGTGTACTTGTGTAGGAACCGGATGTGGAAAAAGGTATACTTACTAGTTGCTTCCAATCTACACGAAGTTTACACCTCATGTTAATGACGAGCGGTGCTGCTCAAGACCAAAATAAATTTCGATGCTTCTATCAGATCCACAGTATAGAAAATATAAGGCGAGTTTCTTCTTGAAACGGTTCTATAGTTGGGTTATTCTAGACTGATGCCCGAGATCAGATAAAAATGATGTGACAATAATAGTGCAGTGCTTGGATTATTTTAAAGAGGTATAAGCCTCTCGACCACCTCTTCGGGATGTGGAGATTCGATAGCAACTGCTACCACAAGTTTGACAGAAAACCGCAAAAAAATGTTCGAATATTAAAGACGGCAATCCATTGGCATATAAAACTGGCGCTGGGTAAACATTCGTTCCCAGTTGTCAAAGTCGAACGGCTCTGTCTTCTTCAGATTGGTTTGCTGAGCCAACTATAACTAACGCATTATTATATTTGAAAAATGACTATTAAGAAACTCGGGGTTTGCTGCCTCTTTCTCTTGGCTTTCATCTCGGCAACTCGTGGTCAGTAGCTATTGAATAACACAATTAACCATTCGATCGTTAATTTTGTAACAGCCTTACTGAAGAAATTGCAATTATGTAACGCAGGAGAGTCGGGATGGGAAGTGACGTGTGTAAGGACAACGCGGCCGGATGGAACGTCGAATACTCATTGGAGAGGAACGACGATAGAACTGCCAAACAACTGGCAGAATTTGGGACCGGCCTCAAGCGTGAAACGAAACGTGGATGGCAGCATTACATCCACGTCTACCTGGAACCAACGTAACAAACCTAAGAGAAGTCAAGTTCGTTGTTGAGTTTCTTCCAAGATTATCAGCACGAACAAAAACGTTACATCTAAATACACAAATGCTAAGAAATATCTTAAATGTTGCGTATCCCGCGTGACGGATATTCGTTAAATAAGAAGAGGAAAAGCTTTACACAACACTATTGTACAGTACGGGGTATTTGACAGGACATTGCGACAGGACGGAATCGATGTTAGATTAAACAGCACTAGGACATATATATAAAACGGAATACGTTCAACCGCTAACCAATACAACGAACAAACCAAAAAATGTCACTGTGGGGAAAACAATTAGAACTAAGTTGGTGTCCCACTGAATAATGAACCTACTGCAATTGTTTGCGATAAACGAGAAGTAACCTCTATTTCCTGGCCATCGTTGAAATACGTGCATGAACTGACGAATCCGGGTCGACTTTTATTAAAACCAAAAAAAGACACGGAGTTTCAGTAAATAAAACGTGCCCATCCACGATGGACGTATTCGCTTTTGCTGCCTATGGGTTGCTCATTCTGCCATTGATTATTCGCGTCGATGGATTTCCTAACGGAGCACCAACTGCTTCCTGCTCAACCATGAAACCGGGACATTCTGTCGATCCACAGCCTCTTTCCACGTCTCCTTTCTTTACGCACATTTTTAATGAGGTATAACACGACAAAACGAGACAGTTTTCACGAACTATTTTGATTGTCTTTTCATTAACAGGAGACTGTCTTGGTGGACAATGTGGTGCGTCTTGAATTACGGGCTCGTAATGGAGTGACTACGTTCAAAGGTAAATGACTTGCCGATTGAGAAACACGGTAATGTAACATGAATGGAACGTATCAATTCAAATCAGGTTTCCTTGTCATGGCATTCGACAAGGATGACAATTCAACCACGGCCAAACCAATCGGCATCTTTCAGGTGCCCAGTGACGGCAGACTAATCAGCTGCATCGATGGCGACCAGGTAAAACAAAATTCTTTTCTACACAATTAGTGAAACAGGTATAGGCGTTTGCACCTGCAACAGCTATCGTAGCAGATGATGCAATGGGAACGTCTGTATGCAAACAAAATGTTGAAATTAATGTTTTTCCCCCAATTGATTGGCGGATGAATCAACAATGACAGAATGCCGTCACTCATAAGCTGAATAACGATAAGAAATCAGTAAAGGTGGAATGGATTCGGCCGAAAACTTTTGCAGGTCAAATTGTCTTCAGGTGAGAAATTGCATCGCTTAAAAATCAGAAATTGTGGAAATTATTTTTCGTCCGCTGGTGCGACACAGGACCACTTTTGTACAAGAATTCAATACATTTTGGGTCAAGACGGAATCAAAAACTGTGTCCTTTGTCACCGTCCAACCAACAGTCACACCGACTGCAACCGGGGCGACACCAATTCCAGCCATTTCCCCCAAAACAACATCTCCACAACCATTTACTGTATACAATTCAAAACTTAAAACTCTTCTTCGTCATTCGTAACTGTATCGATTTAATAGTTGTCGACCACGACCAGCAGTCCTTCTTCCCAATCGCACCTTTGCTGGATTATGCAAATGAATTTGATGAATGTTAGGCATTTCGGCCTCGAAAAGGGCCTAAGGGGCGTGCTCAAGGATCTACGCTGTTTCAACATAACATGAAACATGTTTTCGATAAACGTTTACAGACCTTATGTGGGTTTCGTTGACAGTCTGTCATTTCTAATTGAAGTAAATACAATGACGCAAATAGAATGAAGTACCTAGTGCCATTATGAATTAACATTCCCAGACCTCAAATTTCCGTCTAGAAACCCAAATGCGCACGTCCTGCCTCACTCCGTTAATTAACGGAAATATAGAGTATGATAACTATGAGGATAATGTGCCACCAACTTCAAGGGAAGGAAGTGGTTGCCATCAATATCTTCAAAAACCATAATTGACGTTGATAAAAGAACCTTACGTCGTATAGATTTTGCCCTCATGTTCTACATTTTCCCGTACATCGTCTGGAACTTTCTACAAGTCGTTTAAGGAAACGTGTTGTTGCTTCAATATCAAACGTGTCTAACAATTTGCGTAAGCATCGGGATTGAGGTCTTCGAATCTAAAGAATCCACCGCAAACTCCGTTTTTGACGCTAGGGATAAGAGGTTGATTGTCGCGAATCAGCCAGGCTAATCCGCAGCCACAGTCGAATGGATCTTTACACACAAATGGAAGAAAAGATTTAGTTACAAACAAAATAATTTAATTTATTTTGTTTGAATGTGTACATACTTCCAGTAACAATGACTTGGCCTCCTACGGCAGGTGGTTGAACCGTCATCTGTTGCAGCATCGATTTGAATACGTCCTCCCTGAAGGCAGTCAATTTGTTGTTCTCCAAGTTCACCTGGGCATACGTGTAGTTACCTGCACGTCATTTAAAGTCAACGAAACAATTACAAATTTATGTATTTAATTATAGGACATTAGAACCATTTTTAGTTACCTTGAAAAGCACCGCCTTCGATGGCTGTCAGCGAAACATTTTTAAGGCCGAGAAAGTGGACGGGAGAGCTGAAAATCAACGTCGATAGGCTCATAAACGCGATGTCGTTGTTGGACACTTCGTACGTAACCAATTGCGAGAACGCGGCGATCCTCGGCACTTTGGACAACGCGTTGCCCGCTAAAGACAGTTGTTCCAACGAACTGGACGACGAAGAACTGCCAATCGAGATTAAAATGTTATTGACTTGCGGATCGTCCAAGTTGTTGCCGTCGAGATATAGCCGTTCTAATCTGGCTGGAGTCAAGTCGGGAAAAACGACGTTTCCCAATCCCGTGCAACGTGAGATGGTCAGTTCCTTGATGGCGAGTAAGGTGCTAGTAGGTAGGCTCACAATGGCATCAACATTCCATGTGTTTACAATGCTCAGGGTATGGAGAACTACGAAACCTTTTAAGAAATTCATGTCCGCTTGAGCTGAAAGATCGCAGTCGTGAATTTCAAAGATAGTCGTGTTGAAACGTGTAAATTCAAAAGAAGCTGAATCGATAATTAAATTAAGTTTGGCTGAAGTTGATGGACATCTCAGATAAATGTGTTGAGCTCGTTTGTCTTTCAGAACATCGGGAGGCAACATGACCGTGCCCGAAAAGGAGGTGACCGTCAACAACACCGAATAAAGATAGAGACTTTGAGTCCGATAAAAAACATCATGGATGTTTTCTAGGGATACGTCAGCACAAACGACTTCTAGTCCATTGGAAGTTAGATCGCACGAACACGGAGAATAATCTTCTGGGCAGGCACCACGCTGGACTTCATCCCTGGCTGCTAATGGGTTTGCTACAACTAATCCATAAATTGCTACAAGAATCCCAAAGGCAATAATCTTGCCACATACACGAGTGATACAGTTATTCTAATTGCCCATTTATGATTTATAAATATGAAGACCTTACCTGCAAAGAGTTGTAGACCAATTGCATTGTGATACTCTTATTTCAGAAAACTTCTGACAAGGTGTTTACAATAGGCAATGCACACGATGGTATTAGAATGGCGTTTACTGTAGAAGGGCTCTTTTGCCCAGAATGTGATGATTGAACAAGGATATGCTGATACCTTATCACACCTATTTATCGTTGCAACACCACAAGACCCACGATTACGTTAATCACCAGCAACAAATCAACAGAAAACGGTGTTAATCAAGACAATCAACATACGACGTACTAACATTTTTTCATGCTGTTGCAATCCCTCTCCAGAGAATCCAAACAAAGAGCTTTTTTTCTACTTACTTGGCAAAATTTGATGTCGGGACCAATGGAGGAAGCACAAATTGACACTCAAATAGCGCAATGGTAATTGTAATGGCAGAAGATATTAGGGTATTTGAACAGGCACCTTCGATTGACGATTGGACTTTTTAAATGGCGCAGTGAACTCTGGTCGCTGTAACTGTAAAAAAAAATAAAATAAAATAAAAAAATGCGAGATTTAAATGTCTAAATCATAAGATTGAAAGCAATCGACTTTAAGCAGAGGCGTTAATAATTTATTTTGATTTACTAGTCATTAAACTGTAGCAACAGCTTGTTCTGGTTGCCGGTGTGGATCTGTTTCCTCGTCGATAACACATTGATTGCTATAGCCCGAAGTTGAAACGTTTAACCGAACGCTGAAACAGAAAAACGATTTTACATTAACCTAAAATTATCCCAATTTCCAACACAAAATGTACCTATTTTTCGATTGATCCACAGGGTCTAGGGCATAAAAATTCGACGAGGAAGTGGGACGTAATGGAAGCCTGGCTGCATAGCCTTCAGCAGGTTTCACCGTAAAATTTTCCAGCGTCAGCCTTTCTGCATTCAATCTTTGATAATCTTCATTCAGTTGCAAGTAGAAAGATGTCACGAAAGATTCCAGTGGTGCGTCAAGCATTTCCTCTATTTGAGTGAAAGTGGGTCGCAGATTGGGATCAGCGTTCCAGCATGATTGCATCACACTTGCCACGCAATTTGGCGTATGTTCCGGTTTCTCCATGCGATACCCACTCTTCAAAGCTTGTAGGAATTGAAATTCATCACTGTATCCTACAGATAACTCCAAAAAATATGTTTTGTTGTAGTTTCGAAACAATTGATTTTTAGGGTTATTTTGGACGACGTCCTTCAAGTAACGACCTCAAAATCAAACAAGCCGGTAATTTGAAATAGGCTAACCTTGGTATGGGGTTTGTCCAAGTGAGAAAATCTCCCACAAAACGATGCCATAAGACCAGACATCCGACCGGGAAGACCATACTTGATCCGTCAGAGATTCGATGGCCATCCATTTGAGCGGCAGCAAACTCTACAAGATAAGTTTATGAAATTGACTTCTATAGAGAATACGGTATAGAAGTCTTGGAGCTCAAGTCCTTACTTTACTCTTCTTCGTGTAATTTTCGTCCTTGTAAAGACAACGCGACAATCCGAAATCGGCCACTTTGACTACGTTGTTTTCACTCAACAGTATGTTCCGAGCAGCCAAGTCACCGTGCAAAACCTTTTCGAAGTTGAAACAGAAAATTGTTGACATAATCGGTTGCACCGCTCAGACAACAAGAGATTACCTTTTTGCTAACCAGGTAGTCCATCCCGCGTGAAATTTGGAAAGCCCAACATACCAGCTTACTTGTAGTAATGGCATCATCCGCACAATCCTCGATGACGTTCGTAACCAATTCACCAGATTCATCAACTTGACTGACAAATGTTTCACGGTGATTTATCAAGTACGAACGCAAATTACCAAAGCAGCAGTACTCCACAATAACAAATATTTCACCTATCAATAACACATTATGGTAGATCACTATTTCCAAAAAACAAAGTTAGATGGAATTACGCGCATACCTCGATTGATTGCCTTTGTGCAGGCACCCAACAAGTTGAGGATGTTGATATGCGACCCCAAATGAATCAAGATCTTCAATTCACTGATTAGTCCTTCAAGAGCCGTTGTATCTGTTTGCGATCTGACCATTTTAACGGCAACGGTACTTACTGCTCTATTCGATCCGTCGTTGATACCCACCGCTTCAGCTTGGAGTACACGACCGAAACAGCCGATTCCCAGCTGTTTGCCTTCAAACACAAAAGAGCTTTATAGTTTAGATCTTCTTGTGTGTGGTGCGCATGACTTAGATTGCAGATTTAAATACCTAGACGCAGACGATTTCTCGGGAACTCCCATCGTTTGTCGTAAGGCAGTAAATCAGCCTGTTCTTCCAACGGCAAATCCCGATTCAGTCTGGACGGGTCGCCCTGAAGAAGACTCTCCAATCTCATGAAATTCCTTTCCCCGTTCTAGTGAAGAAAGGATATCCATTAAACGCCAGATCGTGAGAACGGAAGAAACAATTTAAACCTTGTAAAAATAGACGAGCGCAATGGCTATGGCAATAAAAAATACTCCTATGATGATGGTCACTGATGTTACGATGGAAACCGTTTTGTCTACAAACAAGGATGCAACAATTATACGAGTTAATCAAATTGTATGTTAGTCACCGTAAGGTCAACACGGATCGTATAATTACGTGCCTCGATTTTTCGGCAAAACTTTCAACTCTATGGATTCAGAGTAAGTTTCTTTGCCACCGGTCATGAGACATTTGTAAGTAGTCGAAGCATTCATCATCTTCACATTGGAAATTGTTAGCTTCCGCATTTGAATTTTGTTCTTGGTGTTGGTTACACCCAATTTCAATCCTACGAGAAACCAGGTTCGATAAGTTCGACTTAGGCGTTAGACATTGTCAATTTTCATGCGCATCAAAGTTTGATTTCAACAAAAAATTATATTTATCATTACCTGCGTAACTTTTCGAATCAGCAATTTTAACTTGAACTCCATCTGAGATGGCAAACCAATCCAAAACTGCAGAAAAATCGTTGATCCTGAACCCTTGGCAATTCAACTCCACCTTCTCGCTTTCCACTGCTGGGTCAACCTGGCTGGTGAGGAATCCGTCTATTCTTTGCGGAGGAGATTCACAGCCAACCACACATTCGATCGTTACTCCTTAAAAATCGGAAAAAAAAATCATTCTATTCACTATTCACACATCACACTATTTAACACTTGTTTGACTAAGATTTTTAAATGCCCAGTGCCATTACGTACCCACTACTGTTATGGAGAAAATGATCGAAGGATCGAGACGCCCGAAAGGTGAACATTGGTATATTCCATCGTCTGCCACGGTCACCTTTTCGATAATGAATCCTTGTTGGGGATTGTACCGGTAATTATCGTCTGGTGATGTATTATTCAATATGATCTAAATGGAGGAAACGATTAAACACAGCGAATGAACCGCATTACAGCAAGTCTTGTAGATAGCACGATTAATTTGTTTTACCTCGTCACTTTGGCCGTTTTTAGCCAGTTTAGAAATATCCATGCCTATGCTGGGATGCACAGGTCGACAAGGAATGATCGACTGTTGACCTAGGACTCTAAAAAATTCGTTGCCTGGTGTGCTTCTTAAACTAATACTTGCGTCTTCTTTTGATTTACGATCTGCAAAATCGAGGCAATTTAGTCGAATCATTTTAAGGAAACGCGTTTTGTTTCAATTGAACAAACCATCCACATAAATATATTGGCTAACGCTCACGGGCGGTAATCCGTTTAAAAGACAAGTAAATAGTCCTTGTTCCGCAGTTGTCACGTTTGTTATAAATATCGTCATGTTGTCGGTACCATCCTCTGCGTTGCTTGTCTTAGTCACCGTGATCCTGGATGACATTTCTTTTTTCTTCTTTAATCAACAACTCGTTAATTAAGCGATTTTGCTTTTCAAATATTCAAGTTTAACTGAACACCTCACCTCCAAAATGTGGCCAGAATCATCTTCAAATTGTTCCCGATGCCACTGGTAATAAGGTAGATAACCTCTAGTACCGAAATTGCACGAGATGCGAAGCTCATTTCCAAGCGGAATAACCCGATAATTATCTGGCGTTAGTGAGGCAGGTGACAGAACTTGTTGCAGTTGTTTTTCAGTAAGCTGAGCTGGCCAATCAATTTTCTCTACAATTCATTGAAAGCGACAATGAAATTCAAAACGGATACATAGACTAGAAGTTTAGACTTACTCAAAACATTTAGCGAAAGAGCGGCTGATGTCAGATGGACAGCAGAATTGTTTAAACTATGAAACACAAAACCACATTTATAGATGCCGGACAAGTTAGTCGATACGTTGAAAATTCTTAATTGCGGCAATGCTGATCCAGTTTCATCAACAAATTCCATCCAGACACCTGTTGAGTAATTAGGAGTAGACATTTTGTAAAGATAATACAATTTTATTCATTTTACCTGTTGGTAAAACAGGGAGAGTCGGAGTCAGAGCTGTTTCATTCCCATCTCCATTGTCAGTAAAAACAGCAAACCATTTGACCGGGTCGAAAGGTGGTTGTCGCTTTTTCAACTGCTGCGGGTCGCACGTCAAACTCACGTTATTTCCTTCCAATGGATCGAATTGTCTGTCTATCTTTAATTGGATACCTGTTAAAAGAACAAAATGTTCCATCGATTACTCCAGTGAAGACCTTAATTGTTATGATAAACCACTTTTTTTTTCTAAAAATTTATACTAACCAACACTAACGATATGAAAAATCATCCATGCCTCTGTTTTTCCTTTGTGAATAGTGATTGAACAATTGTATTTTCCATCGTCATTCGGCGATACATTGCGGATGATAAAACCTTTTAGCGGGTCGTACTCGTAGTTATTGTTTTTGGTGGTGCCATTGGATACGATCTAATTCCATAACTTTAATTGCTACATTCATAGAATCTGTTTAGTTCGAGGAATTTTACCTGAACAGAGACTTGCGTGTCGTTGATGTACTTTGAAATATCCACACGTGCGCCGGTATAAAATGCTGCACTTGGACGGCAGGGAATAATAAGTTCTCTTTCACCAAGATGTGTGAAAAAGAATTGATGATCTTTCAGAACGGGGTCGAAAATATTTGCTTGAAATTTACATATGGATGGCCAACGGATTCCACCAGGCACGTCATGCCAACAGTCATTGATGACAGCGACAAAATGCTCGCTCCTGTCGAAATTGTTTGGTTCATTGGCACACCAATTGGTGTACTCGAAGGGCTTGTCAGGGTGCAGACCGGAATAATCCCAGACCCAGTTGGATGGATTCAAGTTGACATTGAAGCCCGAAGTCCAAAATTGATTATCTATCGCGTCCCTGTTTTCCTTGGCTAAATTATTGACATAGTTATTTTCTGTCTCAGTTTCGAGTGTCACGAGATGCATTTCATTATCGTGGCAAAACTTCTCTGCGCCTGCTCTGTCCATCTGGTACGAGAATAACAAAATATTAACAGTTTCATGCAAAAATATAGAAAATTGCTTACTCGTTTGGATACTATGCAGTAGCAGTCCATCTTTGAGTTTTTGGTGCATTTCGTTATAAATGGACTAGCATCGGTGGGACATTCACGCAGCTTTGGAATCTGCTCTGCTGTATCGCGCAAATTAATTCGTCAAAGAAATTCCAGGGTCAGACTCAGCAAACATGGTTTAGAATTGTAAATGAAGAACACATTACCAGTACCACTGCGCAATCGACGTATCTGGTTCCGTTGCTGGATGTCAAAAGAAAAAAGAAAATAAGGCCCACGTTACGTACGGTTGGTGCAATTTATTAGAATATAAGCGTGGTCAACTGTAGTTAGATGTTAACTCGTTCAGTTTACCAATAATGACGCCGATTCATTCACGGGAATGCAGAATAGGCCGACGATGAATGGCACAGCAAACAGGAGCATTTCACATGGAATCAGAAACTACACAAGTAAATAATAGCACAAATTAATTTGGGGCAAATTACTTTGCAATTATTTTGGCTTAAACGTTTATTACTTGAAACTGATCAACGACATTCTTACCTCAAGAACGAGACTATCCGGAATAAGTGCCACATACAGATTAACAGTCACAGGAAGTTAAAAACCTAAAACCACAATTCCCTACCACAAAGTCGTTGAACTTAACAAAATTGTTTCGATACAACTTTACCCTGTTACTTCGATAACCTTTAATATACCGCAACAGTCACTGCCAAAATATCATTAACAAAGGAAGAGACGAGTTCATACCTTTCGCCTCGCAACAGATACAACTCGAAAATAAACACATCTCTTAGGGTGCTGAACTCCAAACAACACAGGCATGCTTTCTCGCTCGCAGCCATTTGGGAACAATAGCTTAGGGCTGTGCAGCCTAATTCAGGTATTGCATGGACGGATGCTTGCAGGTTTAGACAACTTTCGGTCCTTAAATAAGGTTAAGCTGAATATTTAAAAAAAAAGGACAGCCTAGACAGCTGTCCCACGCTTTTCGTTGCAGAAAGCATGCTAAACGAGGGTGATTTTGAGTTATCTGAAGAAGGACTTGCTTTTTAAGTAAAAATGTCTTCCCTACAGCAAATCGTGGGGAGGGAACTCGGACAAGATGATTTCGATACAAAAATGAGCTTTTCTGTACATCTCAGGTGTCTTCGCTTATGAAAGGTACAATTATGCGACAGCCACGCACTAGCATCTTCGAAATCGTTCTGCCCTTTTGTTTCGCGAAAATACTATAGAAGTCAGCAAAGGAAAACGTAGACTACAGAAAAGCTGCCAAGCACCTTATGCAATATCAATGAAAACTTTTGCTTTCTCATCCCACCAAGTCCTAGACACGTTGCCTCAAGCCAACGATAGTTATCAACCAGTTTTAACCAGTTCTCCATTCTAAAAGAATGGGGGATTGGGAGTATCTCTGCAGACGTTGCCATATCAGGGCCCTAAGTCCACAGAATTCAAATAAAATTGCCCAGAAATGGTCAACGCCATTTTTTAAAATGGCAGTGATCCCCAAGATTTTAATTTCGACATTCTTTTCGAAATAGAATTCGATAATAATTATTTCTCATCGTTGATTCTATTTGAAATTCGAATCAAATGCCTCTTATATTCGTTATTCATTATTCTTATATTTTGTTTGTTTTATTCTATCCGCGAATCACGTTTGTACGTAATTTGCAGTACCCTAAAATTAAGATCCTAACACTGGGTGGCCCCACACTACATCTTCTGAAGAATGGTAGGATGTACAAAAAGGCGCCTCAAAGCCGAAACCTTTCACAATCGTATCTTCTCATTCAGAAAGACCCAAATAGCCCTAAAAAAGGTAAAAAGTACATGAATTTCGTGCAACGTGCGTCTCGTCGGCTTTTTCACAAGTCACAGTTTGCGAAGGCTTCTTTAGCTACATGGCGCCAACAGTGCTTTAATCTTTTCTACCAAAATCTGAATGCATTTCCAAGTTTACGTCAAAAGCGAATGTTAAATCGATGCCCAGTTAACAAAAAGATCCCTCCGTAAAACCCTATTTACTCAAGCCCGTTGTTATGGCGACATTGTTCCGTTGGTTACGTTATGAAGGCCGACAAGTCAGATGGCGGATGGGATTCCATAGAGCAGCACACCCATAACCGATAGCGAAATGGACGAGTCTAAAGCGCCTTCAAATGTTGGTTTCATTATGAAAGATGGAATCCTTTGTCGTGTCTCACTCAAGGTAAGGCTGTAAGAGTATCAGTTACTTTTTTGTCAAATCTTAATGATAAAGATTAAAAATTTCAGTACCGTAAGGCCGAAGTCGCAAAACCGATGAAAAAGAAAAAGAGGCCCAAGTTGCAAGGCCATTGTGCAGCACACAGCTCGTTTATGTACGTAAAATGCACGCCACAATTGAACAACTTACTTGATTTCACTCTTTGATTTAAGGATATCTCAGCAATGCCCAGAGGCAAGTCCACCATTGAGTCCACAGGAGCAAAGAAGAAGAGCAATCCGTCAGCGGATGGAGGCCATGACGCCCGTTTGCTTTGCCAAACCACGGGGATCGTACAGTGTAAGTTTTGATTTCAGAAAACGAATTATCACTTCCATAACGTTGCAATTTAATATTATAGGTTGACAACGCGTCGTTACGAGCTAGACTGTTCCAGCTGATGATAACACGAATCCCTAAATTGATCCAACCCGTCGATCACTCCGTGTGGGCCATGCAAGAATTGACGAATGTCAACACCAAGTGCATGAGACACGCAGCGTTAAGTCGGCCGGATAAATATCCTAGTCTCCTGATCAGAGCTCCGGTTCCATGGCACCAACAATTCCTTATCGCACGTGAATTTGCTACTCACAATCTTTTCGCTACACATTCCGTGTCATTAGAATTGCGTCAACTCTGGGACTCGACCTACCGTTCCTGGCGTCTTTTCGATATCCCTTGGAAAAGAAACAAACCCCTAGATCCAGATGCCCTTCTGGGTTTGATTCGCAATCGATGTCACGAACTCCACAGTTCTTTAGTTAAAAAGTAAATTGTTCGATTTTCTTTTTCTATATCCTCTGTCTTAGACGATGGTTCTTCATTTTGGACGTCACAGGTGGATGCCAGAATGCTGCAAGGTTTTGAATCGCCAAAAACCTACATGGACTGCTATGGTGCCTCTGAAACGAGGAGAGTCGATGCAACAAGTTTTACGATTCTTCAACAGTATCACCCGTTTAATTTCTTTGCAAATTCGATGTCTATTGTACAGCTGGATTGATGAATGGTCCGACCTCATGACTGCATACGACGTAATAGTAAAACATTCGGCTATGTGAGTAATAACGCTAATCGTTTTGAATTTTAAGGCTGGTGACGATGATGATCACAACAAGGCGGATACCTTTCCAAAAGTATTTCCTTTCATCCGGTTACAGTTAGCTTTGTCGGACGGAAAAGTATGGGTGAAACCCAAACATGAGACGATTCAGCACAAAATGGAGAAGATATTGCGAACTATCGTCTATGTAAGCTGCCAAATTCCTCGCATTGAGAGAATTTTCTTACCAGGTATGCACTGCAAACTTATCCTAAACTTACTATATGTACTAAAGAAATTTTTGACAGGTTATACAGGTGGTGAAGAATTTTTAGTGGCAATTGCTTGGGAAGATGACCGTGTCAAGTTAGCCCTGAACAAAACAAGATACATCGTCAACTCTAATAAAAAAGTACCTGAACGCTACATCTTCGATATTTACACCAATTACGAACCTATGCTTCAGCCACGTTTTCGACAGTCATTTGAAGGCTCTGGGGAAATGACCTGGGAGGAAAACGAAAAGGTGTCCTAGAACAATTTAAAAATCTGAATTAACATCTTCTAATGTGGTATTTTGGTAATTGTTAGCTGTTCAAGAAACGAATTGAAAAATTGGAAGCTATAAAAAAAAAGCTTCTGCTGCTCAAATCGCACGTCTACCTCAAACTCTTTTATTTAGATTGTCACGAGATAAACAAATATCTGATCGATTTCATCGACAACATCAGGTCTTCTTTAGTGAAGAGAATTATGAACGATAACAGGCAAATAGTCAGGAAAATTTGCACTCGTTTTGAAACCGTGACGGAGAAAGTCAGTCAAGTGCCGGAAACCACCGCCCAATTGGTCGAATCTGTCGACTACGTCCACCGCTCCCAAACGCAAAGTTTACCGGAAATGTTGCTTGAAGTGAATGCTGCCGGTTCACGATTGCTCACTTTGCTCAACTATACCATGCTTCAAAGTAATACGTATATAAATAATATTTTAATTTGATTCACATTAATAAAACCAATCAATCAAAATTAATTAAATAATTCAAACCAAATTTTTTACGAATTTTCAGAGGACGATTTGTCTTTGAGCTGCCGCCTTTTTCATTGGCCTAGTGACTTGGATTCCGTTTTGCAAGTCAGTTCGACTCGTCTCCAGCGGATTCGCGTCGAAACGGAGCGATCGTTGAAGGAACGAACCCAATTGTTCTTGGGGCGATTAGCCGAGTACGGAGAAGCTTTGGATAATTTCAAGAACAAGGAAACGACAGCGTTGACGACTGAAGAGATGATTTCCAGCACGACTTTACTACAAGATTTACATAAAAAACTACAGGCCGCGCAAATTGAATTGGAGGAAATCAATAACGATGAAACATTGCTGGAATGGTCAGTGACTCACGTTCCTACCCTTCCGGCCCTCATCCAGCTTATTGAGCCTTATTACCAACTGTGGCACGTCGCCTATAAGTTCCACGAAAGCCACGATGTTTGGTTCCATGGTAACAAACTTTTACAGTCGATAAATGAATTGAGCAATTGAGTTTTAATTGAATTTCCGATATAGGTCCTTTTCGCAAGTTGGATTCTCAAATGATTGCCAGTGAAATCAATGCCATGTACAAACAGATGCAGCAACTTGCCATCGTTTTCGCTGACGTCACGGCCGCTAAACGTGTGACCGATACTGTCCGTAAACGTATTGTAAAGTTTATGGGTTATTTACCGTTACTGCATGCCGTCTGCAATCCTGGACTTCGAGAAAGACATTGGATATTGGTAAGGTTAGTGTGTACCAATTGTTGGAATCAAATTGACCGAGTTGCCTTGCAGATTAGTCAAAATTTCGAATCACCCATGTGTCCCGAACCAGACACTTCATTGGCTGAATTGGTTTCAGCTGGTCTAATGCAGTATATCAGTCGCATCGAAGAAGTCAGCATCACTGCCACCAAAGAGTTTGCGTTAGAAGAAACGCTTCAGCGCATGCAGTCAGAATGGAATGAAATTTGTTTCGAATTCTTACCGTACCGAGATTCGGATGTAAGTGTTTTGACAGGAATTGAGGAAATTCAAGGTGATATTTGCTTTTGGATGTATAAACAACTAAGGTTTTTAACCGGCCAGTTTAAAATAATTCAGCCCTTGTGGATGACCACATTCTACGGGCGCAAACGATGCACGCGTCGCCCTACATCGCCCCATTGGAGCCGGTCCTTCAGTCGTGGGAGGAACAGCTGGTCGGGGTCCAGGATACTATGGATGTCTGGATGAAAGTGCAAAATACTTGGCTATATCTGGAGCCCATCTTCAGCTCGGAAGATATTCAGCGGCAAATGGCTAGCGATGCTGCCAAGTTTTCCCACGTAGATTCAATGTGGCGGTCGTTGATGTCGGCAGCAACTGGTGAGCCTCGTGTTTTGGTGGCCGCTTCACGTCCTGGCCTTTTGGACGAGCTACGAGAGGCTTTCGCCATTTTGGAAGACATTCAGAAAGGACTACACGATTATCTGGAGAAAAAACGTATCTTTTTCTCCAGGTTTTACTTTCTGTCCAATGACGAATTGCTGGAGATTTTGTCAAAAACCAAAGAACCAGAGCGCATTCAGCCACATTTGCGCAAGTGTTTCGATGGTATTGGCCGTCTAATGTTTAATTCCAGCCAGGAAATCGAAGCCATGATTTCCGAAGGTAACTATGAGAAAGATCGTGAAATTGTTCGCTTCCGCGAGCCCATTGTTCCAGCCAGAAGCAAAGTACGTATTTAGTTATAAATCGGTTTTCTCTCGAACAATAGCAATTTTGTTGTTGATAGGGAATGGTAGAATTATGGATGTCCGAAGTCGACGACGCTATGAAAGACGCTCTAGTTCACTATACATATGTGGCCATGACTGAATGGAGCAATCAGCCGAACATGGAATACCTTGAACGCTATCCAGGCCAGTCCATTTACTGCGCGTCAGCCATTAATTGGACGAAGTCTGTCACCGACACAATCACGGCCGGCAATAAATGGAGTGTAACGTCGTAGCCGTTTCTTTCCTACTGAAATCCTGCAAGAAGTTGATTTCGTATTTGTGGATTTATTCAGGAGCTGGAGTCGTCAACAAGTTCTTTAGTAACACACTTCACGTCATTGATAAAAAATAGGCCAACTCCGACCGTTCGGATTACGCTCAACAATCTGATAATGTTTTACCTCAACAGTCGAGATATTATCCAACGAATGAAGTCGAAATATGTTTCAAGCCTGGATGACTTTTATTGGCAAAAGAATTTGAGATACTATTGGAACACGGATGCCTTAGAGGGTCTTGGACATTTAACTGTCGCAATGGTGAGTCCATACAATAACTGGCAAGCTCGAGAATGCGTTGAATACTCGTAGTTGGGGTTTCTTCTTTAGCTACTTTAGCGAATAAACCGATGTTAAATATGTCTCTGTTATTAGCTGACAAACCGATCCCGCATCTTATATCGCCTTGTTATTAGCGGCTCCAATCGCTAATAGTCAAATTTTATTAGCTGTTGGAGTCGCTAATAACAAGGCGATATAATATAAATATTTTTAGATACTTGAACCTATTTGCTGTTCCAACCGCTAATAATTTTATTAGCTGTTGGAGTCGCTAATAACAAGGCGATATCATACAAATATTCTTAGATTCTTGAATCTATTTGCTGTTCCAACCGCTAACAAAGACGGTTTTGACTTGCTTGCCAAGCCAATCAGAGGGCCAGAAAAGGTCCGTTTTTCTTTTTTTTTTCTGTGCTTTCTCGCTTTAGCGTTCACGAGGGAGGGGCGCTTGCGTTTAACGTCAGGGGCCCCCTCCGGGGGCGACGTTAACGCAGCCCCTTCCGAGCACGGTCGAAGCGCCACACGGCGCGAGACACCGTTTACCTGTATGTCGTACAAAAAGTTAAATTCATTTCCTTCCTCGTGAACGCTATAGCGTGAAAGCACTGAAAAAAACAAGGAAAACGGCCTTATACGGCCGTTATTAGCTTGTTATTAGCTTGTTATTACCTTATCACCTTGTTATTAGCGACTCCAACAGCTAATAAATACATTTTTTTAGCGGTTGGAACAGCAAATAGGTTGAAGAATCTAAGAATATTTATATGATATCACCTTGTTATTAGCGACTCCAACAGCTAATAAATACATTTTGTTAGCGGTTGGAACAGCAAATAGGTTCAAGTATCTAAGAATATTTGTATGATATCGCCTTGTTATTAGCGACTCCAACAGCTAATAAAATTTTACTATTAGCGGTTGGAGCCGCTAATAACAAGGTGATATAAGATGCGGGATCAGTTTGTCAGCTAATAACAGAGACATATTTAACATCGGTTTATTCGCTAAAATAGCCAATGAAGACGACCCCTCGTAGTTGATTATGTTCCAGGTTGAGACACAAGTTCCGTATGGATTCGAATATATGGGAAACAACCACCGTCTAGTCCTCACGCCTGCTACCGAGAAAGGATTCCAGTTAGTTTTCATTCCCTTGGCTTTTGGCATTAATTTTGTCGTGCTATCTATTTCTTCCATCTATAATAGGATCATGATGCTGGCGTTGAAGCAGTTTCAAGGTGGATGGCTACATGGTTTACAAGGCGTTGGTAAAACGGAAACCATCAAGGAATTAGCCCGTGCTGTGGCAAAACAGTGTTTAGTTTTTAACTGCTTCGACGGACTGGACACAAAATCAATAGGCCGTATTTTAAAGGTACTAGTTTTCTCGACATCATTACGGTTTTGCTGTCTGAACTTTACTTTTGTTGATTAGGGTATTGTACAATCTGGAGCGTGGTCTTGCTTTGACGATATTGACCAAGTGGCACCTGACGTTCTTTCAGTTATGTCAGTTCAAATTTACACGCTTCAAATGGCTCTGTGTCGACGACTTCGACGAGTCAATTTTGAGGGATCAGATGTTCAAGTAACTGTCGGTTCGGCTATTTTTATCACCACCAAAACAAAGTGAGACATGCAATAGAAATTAACAATGGCAATAGTATTCGACAAGTATCAAACACAGGGAGCTCTTACCGGACAGTTTTCGGTCCCTATTCCGTTTGGCATCCATTCTTTCGCCGGATCTGCACTACATTATCAAGATTTCACTGCTTTCTCAGGGATTTCAAAATCATTTAACGTAATTAGTTTTCCTTTGTTGTTTTATTCATTTATTTCGTGTAAAACAAAGTCTCGTTTTCGTGTTGAATACTCGTGCAGTATTGGACCACGCATCTTTAAGCTGATGCACGACATAAGTGAAAACATTCCCGATGTATCAACCACTGCAAACTTGCGTTCGCTTCGAGAAATTTTAAAGGTTTCCAGTATGCTAAAGGCTGAAGAAGCCAACATCGACGAGATGGCGATAATCCACCGTGCATTTATGTCTTTTTTCGAAACTCAGTTAACACCGACAGTAATTCAAGACAAATTTCACGTTAACTCAATAATCTTACGTTATTTTTAATGTTTCCAAACAGCAAGGACAAATCTTGCGTCATCTAGTCAATCAGCATTTCCCAATAACTACGGTCGAACATCACTTGGCTTCAGACGTTTTCGGTCAGAATGTAAAAGAAGCTTGCATTGATCTCAACTTGATTCCAAATCAGCAGTTTATCGAAAAAATCTGGCAATTGCACGAATCGCTTATGGCTCGGAATGGCGTTATCCTCCTTGGAGCTACACTGGCGGGCAAAAGCACTCTTTACAAGATTTTAGCCAAAATTTATCCGAAAATCACGATGGGCTCAGCTAGTGGTGACGATGGTCGTGTTGTAATGCAGACTATTAGTCCTTGGTCCTTACCTTCCAAATATCTTTACGAGTGGAGCGAACCGGACAAAAATAAGTGGAATGACGGAATTATTACGAAAGCCCTGCGTGAGTTGTCTTCAAGCTCACCGACTAGTCCGCGTTGGCTCATTTTGGACGGGCATGTTCATTCCGAGTTGGTTGGACATCTACACACTTTGCTGGATGCCAGTCGCAAATTGACTCTACCTTCGGGAGAAATTCTTCAGATTCCGCAATCACTTCGCCTGATTTTTGAAACATCTGATTTGACTTATGCTTCACCATCCACTATTACACGGTGTGGCATAGTCCGAGTAGCAGAGGATATCGTGAGCGTTGATTCGCTCTACCTTAGTTGGTTGAAACGGTCCAACTTGCCATCAAATTTGCATCCGCTACTGGATAAATTTGTGCAAAACATTTTAAAGCCATGTTTGGTCTTCACTGTTGAGTCTTCTGCGTCTTACTGCATCATCCCAACGACTCAGCCTTACCTCTTTGTGGTATAATTTTGATTCTTCTAATATGTGGCAAATTCAATTTATTAATTCATTTCGATTAATAGAGTTTTACCCGATTGGTCAATTCGTTACTGGCCAGCCATGAAAACCTCCAGTTGAAAACTCTGCTTTTGCTCAAACTGCTGTCATTCTCCACCATTTGGACTGTAGGCGCTACATTCAAACGTAAATGTCTGATATCCTTCAACGTTGGCCATAGAGTAACCGTCAATGTTCCGATTTGTTTTCAGACGATTGCAAGAGCCATTTCCATCAGTATTTTACTGATTTGTTCAGTGCCGTCGAAGACGCAGAAAGCTTTGGCACAGGAACTATTTTACCTCCATCGGAGTCTTCTGTCTTCTCCTACAAGTTGGATTTACTCAATGGGAACTGGGCTCTCTGGAAAGATGCCCTTCCATCAATCCCCAAAAGCTTTAATGGACCTCGAATCATTGTTAGCAACGAATCCGTTGCCATTCAACATTTTTTCATCAAGGCGTACTCCAACGGAAACGTTCCCGTTTTAATCCTCGGTCCAGCCAGTGTAGGAAAGTCGCAAGTGACTCAGTTCGTCATAGAAGACTTGCCTAAAGATCGATTTGTTCACAACATTGTCCATGTGACACCAGTCACGACGTCATCTTCTTTACTGACTTCGGTCATGATTGGCTTGGATCGACGTAGGAAAGGAGTTTATGGTCCAGCACTTGGCCGACGCTGCGTCCTATTTGTCGACGATCTCATTACTAGTGATCCGGTGGAGGGAAATATTCGAACTTCGTCAGAACTCTTAAGACACTGGCTGAATTACGAATGCGTTTTCGACGGGAAAACCGCATCAAAAATGGAACTAGTGGATATTGTGAGTTTATAGTACTGTGGTTTTAGTCTGACATAGAAGATTTGATGAATTTACATTTTAAATTTTCAGCATCTGATAACATCCGTCAGATTGACCGACCGCTTTCCCGAAGAATTTGATGTTCGGTTGCATCGCCACATGAACACAATTTTCATTGATCCCTTCACAACCGACAGCCTCGTAACGATGACGTCTACAATCATGGAACGCCATTTCTCATCGCCAGGTTTTGTCAATGCAGTGTCTAAGCTGGCCAAGGTTTGGTTCATATGCTGTAAAATTCTGATATTGTACTTTAATTCATTGAATTACTTTAATTAATTTCAAAGGCTGTGTCCGTTGCCACGGTAGATTTATACCAAGTTTGGGAGGAAAAGGCTCTACAGAAAGTAGCTCATTATTGTGTGAGTGCATCGTGTGTGAATCGGGTAATTCAGGGAATGATGAACGTCCCTGCTGCTAATTTAAGCAATGTCAACAAATTGCATCGTTTGTGGATCCATGAAACCTGCCGCGTTTGGGCAGACCGACTCATGTCAGATGCGGATCGTCAATGGTTCATCAATCATTTGGATCGCATTGGCTTGGTTCACTTTAAACAGAATCTCAGCAAGTATTTGTTCGCCTCAGCAATGGGCGGGGCAGATTACACGATCCTGCCTAAAATTCATTTCTCCAAATTGCCAAGTTTAAAGTCCGCAGAAATCATTTGCGACGAGGTAAACTCTTATCAAAGTCACCAAGTATTTATAGATTTATGCTAATCTGAAAACTATATTCAGGTGACAGATATGGATGCCATAATCCAATTGATGGAGGCTAGGCTGGAACAGCACAACAAGGAAAGCACAGTATCGGCTCCAATTAAATTGGTCATTTCGCTCAATGTTGCCTATCACATTCTCCACATCAGTCACGCACTGAATCGTCCAAGGGGTCACGTGATTCTGATCGGTGATGCTGGAAGAGGTCGCCGTAGTTGCGCTACTGTAGCCGCTTTGCTACTCGATTACAAAATCTTTCAGGTTTCAGAATCACAAAAGATTGCTGATCTCCATTACCAACATTTCTATAATTTAAAACAATATGTAGATAAGAGCCGGCAGGAATTACGGAGTCCACGAATGGAAAGAAGACGTTAAAAAACTGATCCATCGTTCGGGTATCCAGCACGAAAAAATTGTCTTCTTATGTAATGCAGCCGACTTCCAGAAACGAATCTTTTTCGATTATATCGGACGACTGATATGCGGATACGAAATTTCCGAACTCTTTACTAACGAAGAACGCCAGGAAATGACTGAACTTTACCAAAAGCGCACAAAAGAAATCGTAAATTTCTTTCGAATATCAACTTAATAAAGGAATTGCATTTAAAACTCTTTATTTAATTGCTAATAGGCCACCTTTAATCAAATTCTATTGCAAGTCGACGAAAACTTGCGTGTTGCGTTGTGTGTCTCTCCAAGAGATTCGTGCTACATCCACCTTTCGCGGTACCCTACTGTCTTCAAATTTGCATCTATTCTCTGGTTCGAACCTTGGCCGGAGGAAACATTGGAGGTTATCGCTAAGAAATGGCTAGACGACATTCCCGGTCTTAGTGATAAACTGCAGTTAAATTACTCCAATTATTTCAAAAACGTCCACAACAGCATGCGGCTCTACAGTGAAAGGTATAAATCAAGAGTTTTCCTTGGAAACTTGTTAATCGTCTTTTTTTTTTTCCTTTGTCGTTTTTAGCAAAGGGATGGCTCAGCATTCTAGTGCTGCTTATTTGGAACTCTTGTCAAATTTTCGGACGCTGTGGCTTAGTAAAGAGAAAGATTTGCTGCAACAAAAGGATCGTTATAATGTCGGCCTGGGCAAATTGCAGTTCGCCGCTTCACAGGTTGTCGTCATGCAGGAGGAGCTCCGGAGTCTTCAGCCGCAACTTGTTGACACTTCAGCAGAAACGGAAAGTCTCATGGTGAAAATTGAACAAGACACTGTTAAAGTGGAAGCCCAAAAAGAAATCATTGCAGCTGATGAAAGTTTAGCTAACGAAGCTGCTGCAGCGGCACAAGCCATCAAAGACGAATGTGAAAGTGACTTAGCCGAAGCCACTCCGGCTCTAGATGCAGCCATCAATGCCCTGGATACGCTGAAACCAGCTGACATTACCTTAGTCAAGTCAATGCGACATCCACCGTCTATCGTGAAACTGGTAATGCACCCTCCAACGTGACAAGTCTTCCCAGGAGAAAAAAAATTGGGTTCTATTTCTTCCTTTGACAGGTAATGGAAGCTGTTTGCGTCATGAAACAAATTCCACCCGTCAAGAAATTGGATATGAGCACAGGTAAAATAACGGACAACTACTGGCAAGCTGCCCAGAAAATCCTGGGAGACCTTCGTTTTTTGGATCTCTTACGTTCCTACGACAAGGACAACATTCCTTCGAATGTTATGAAACGTATACGTGAAAAGTAAAATTATTGGCACGCGTTATTAGCGATTCGTCTTTTAAATTTAATTGGTTTGATTTCTAGATATATTCCTAATCCAGAGTTCAACCCAAATATTGTGCGACATGTTTCGACAGCTTGCGAAGGACTTTGTCGATGGGTTAGGGCAATGGAAGTTTACGACCGGGTTATTAAAATCGTTGCACCCAAACGTGCCAAATTGCAAGAAGCTGAGCAGGAACTGGCTCGACAAATGAAACGTTTATCAGAGAAACATAACCAATTACAGCAGGTCAAATTTTAAAAAAGTTTTCTTTAATCAACAGCTGATTTCAACGAAACTTGATGTCAACGTAGATCTCTGATAAATTGCAAGGCTTGAATGACGACTTTGCTGCCATGTCCAAAAAGAAAAAAGACTTGGAAGATAGTATTGAGCAATGTCATCAGAAAATGGAACGAGCAGAGAAATTGATTGGAGGTTTAGGTGGCGAGCAAGAAAACTGGAAAACATCCTCCAACAACCTCGATTTTCGATTAAAGCAATTGCCTGGCGACGTCCTCCTCTCTGCCAGTATCATTACGTACCTGGGGGCAATGAAAAATGAGCAAAGAACGGTAGTGCCATTGGCGTCTGACTTAGTAAATGAATTTCAGGTTTTGTTGACGGTTCATTGACAGGATTGCCTTCACAAGTGGTTGCAACTCATTGAAGAATGTAAGATCCCACACAGTAACAACTTTTCGCTAGTAGACTGCTTGATCGATCCGGTTAAGATAAGGGCTTGGAACCTTGCTGGCCTACCGTCCGACAGGTATTCCCTAGACAATGGAATAATCACGACTCACTGCCAACGCTGGCCTTTACTTTTTGACCCTCAAGGTCTCTACTAATTGAAAGATAAATAACTACCCGAAATTTTACGAGGCAATTTTTATATAGATCAAGGATTAAAATGGATCGTTAATACTGAGACGAAAAATCAAGTGAAGCAGATCCGTTACGATGACGCTAATTATGTGAGGGAACTCAAAACGGCCATATCGGAAGGCCACATAGTTGTAATGGTCAATGTTAAAGACAAACTGGATCCGGAGCTTGGTATATTAATTCATGATAGGGAGAACTTGTTGCATACATCCTGAAATATTGAATTGTTTAATTTTTCGCAGACAATTTGTTGGAGAAACGAACGTTCACCTCGAACGAGAAGACAGTTATTCAAATAGGTTCCGAATTGATTCAATGGTCTCCCAAGTTCCGTTTATATTTGATTACAAAAGAAGAAAATTCTGCCTCTAATTTAGAGCTCGCTTCAAAGGTAGTTTTAGCAGTTATTCTACTGTTCATCTTGTAATCCATTTTGATGTCACAGTTGACCATAATCAATTTCCGATTGAGCCGTGCCGGGCTAGAGGATAAATTCCTGAGCCTTTTCTTATCTAACGAACGTCCGGAACTTGAGGAACAAAAGCAAATGCTAATGGTCCAAAGCGCTAGCAACCAAAGACAGATCAGGTAGGAAGGCCACAGCTGAATACAACGAGATTCTAGAGTAACCCCAACATCTAATTCCTTTACCAGGGATCTTGAAGACCGTATCCTCTACGTTCTTTCTTCTTCTCGTGGAAATATTTTGGAAGATGAGACGGCAACAAAGACTCTGTACAGCTCCAAGGTATTTATAATGTTGGTTGTTTATTTGACTTGCCATCTACGTCGCATATTTCTACAGATCACGTCCGAAGGTATCAGCGTCAAGCAAAAGGAAATCCAGAAGTCAGAACAGGAAATTGACCAGGTGCGCGAGAGTTACCGGTATGTCAGTTGGAATAAATTCAAGATTTTTCCGTAATCCACATTGCAGTTTTCGATTAGGGCTGTCGCTTCCCATGCAGCATCATTGTACTCATGCATCGGTCAACTGAGACATCTCAACAAAGTCTATCAGTTTTCCTTGCCTTGGTTCATTAATCTGTTCACAAATGTACGTCCATTTATCGCATTTTCCGATATCCAAGCAAAGACAGTTAACTAAGACGTTAACTGCCTTGGTTTTAACTTGTTTCTTGTCACTTTTTCAGTCGACGGTGACGAGTCAAACATCGTTGCTCATCAGTGAAAGGATCGTTTACGTCAATGAACATTTCAGCAGAACTCTTCATCATTCCATTTGTCGGGCTTTATTCAACACCGATAGGCAGCTGTTTACTGTCCTATTGGCATTTGCAGCCCTTCGTTCCAAGGTAGACATGAGATATGCATGTATTGATACGATATTAACGCGTACGATGATACATTACATGTCACGTTATAGGGTAATGTCCAGCAAGAAACGATTGATCGACTGTACGCGGAAACCCCATTGCCTCCAAGTCATTGGATTGGTCCATCTTGGATTGATGGCAAAACTTGGCAACATATTATGGAATTGAGTCAAACCGTAGAAAGGTATTTTCAAGAGGTGCATTCGCCTTTGTGTTACATGTCATTGTATGGGCTGAATAGGTTGAAAGAATTGCCTCAGCATATGGAATGCAATGCTCAAGAATGGCAAGAGTTCTGCCTTCCATCCCATCTAGCGAGAAACTTGCCTTCCCCGTGGCACCAGCTAGAGCCTTTGGAACAGCTTCTTATCATCAAACATTTAAAACCGGACTGTTTTGCGGCTTCAGTTAATGTACCGTAGACCATACCTTTCGAACACTTTCGAATCAAGCTTTTTATATATTATTATTGCGCAGACTTTTATCAAAGCCATTTTGGGACCCAATTATTCGGAAAATATCATCAACGACCTTCAAGGAGCTTACGAAGAATCGAAATCCACCGTACCGGTTCTCTGCTTTGTGGCAGGAAACATTGATCCTTGTCAAAGCATTTCATCGTTGTGTGAAAAGAAATTAGATAATCGCAACAGAATCAAGTCATTCACGTTAGGACGGGGATCGGTAAAATAAGACAGAAACAAAAAACTAAATTTTGATAAGGAAGTTTGAGAATTGCATTTTTGCTTTTGATGGACAGGATCGAACGGTTTACAACCTAGTACGTAGATGTGCCGACGAAGGTAACTGGGCCGTTGTACAAAACATCCATTTGTATCCGGATCTTGTGGATGAAATTGTGGATCAACTGCGTATGGAACAAAAGGACTTTGGGAACGAATTCCGTCTATGGTTGATTGGCTACGCCTCGTCGCAATATTCACCTATGGCATTACAGTTTTGTATGCAACTTTGATATGCCTAGTTTAAATTATTTTTCCAACGCATTTTTGTTTAAATTAGGTGTCAAAACTGTTTGTGAATCGCCTTCATGTTTCCGAGATGGCCTCTTAGAAATCCTTCGCCTCGATTTCGTACACGATTTCTCAAGCGCGCGGGCATCGTCTGCGGAATCGAGTTTCCAGTCAGCCAATCCGTCCCAGTTGGAGAAGGAAAACGTCATATTCCGCAGTGAACCCTGGCGACGAATTTCTCTTGCTCTGTTTTGTTTCCATGCTTTGCTATTGGAAAGGACTCGCTACTCGACATTAGGTTTTGCTGGTCTTGTCGAGTTCACATATTACGACTTAAAATCAGCCTTGATTCTCGTCAAAGTGTGTACCATTAGATCGTATCGCTCGAGTAAGTTTGCTAAGCCTTCCTTATTACGCTTTTACAGGATTCTATGCTGTCAGCTAGAGATATCTCGTTGGCATCACTTCGCGCATTGGTCGTTGATTGTGTGTATCGTGCTCAATTGACTATCGAGAATGATGTCGCCATCTTGCGCCGTTTCATTGACCATCTTTTAAGTTCGAACATTCTGCAAGCAGACAGGTATTAAATTCACGAAATGCGTAGTCTGTCGCGAGTCGAGCTAGTTAAAAATTTCGTTTTGGTCTTCTTTAAAATTAATATAGGTTAATTGTTTCCCTGTGCGGAAAGTTGTCCATTCCTTTCACAAATAACGCACGGATCCTTATGGATTCCATTCAATCCTTACCCAGAGATTTGCAACCCGAAGCTGTCGGTTTGTCAAGAGACTTGGTGAAGCAATGCCACACCGAGGAATCCGTGGACGTAAGTAGTTTGCTTATTAATTCTGATTATACTGTTGTTTACGGTAGGTATTGCACTGAAGTTTATGTCGATATCTCTGTATTTCATTAACAGCTTCTAAGAAAGTTGAATTGCTGCTCCGCAACATCTGATCGTTAGAAACCGGAATGTCCTGAAAATGAAAAATGCTATACCGTTTCTGGGTCATCTTTTTCAGATTTTGCTTCTTAACTCATTTATTTACTAAACCCTTGATAATTAACCAAGTGATGTTTCCTTTTTTGAAAGCAATTAATTATATTCTTTATTCTCTCGTATACAGCACGAATAACAAAAACGAAGGAAAGAAATGTTGTTGAACGGAGCACCCTACATTCTTGTGAGTTCACTAACTCGAAAGTGCACACATTCGAACAGAATTTACATATGTTTGGTATGCAAAGTTTGCTTTCAACACAGGCAATTCTTTTCATATCCATTTCTATGGGTTTCAAGGTCTTTCAAGTGTTTCGGTTACTTGCATCGCTCCTAAGACCGTATGACTAATTTCTGTTTGCAACTCGTGCACCCGCTCTTCAGCTTCAGTAGATTTCTCTTCGACCATTACATTCCTCGTGACGGACAAACTATCCGCTGATTGGCAGGCTGCCAACACAAGACGATGAAACTCGTCCTTTTTGTCTGCGTACACGTGATGACCAGCCCCGCCAATAACCTAAAACGAACAATTCACTTTTACACAGAGGGCCAAAACAAACGAAAAATGTAACAACTATCCACTTACGTGCATTTCAACCGACGACTCTTTTCTGTTTTCTTTAATAATCTGGCCTGGATGTCTATCGACCCACGACCTCGCTCCATAGATAAATGTCAGAGGAACATCTGATCTCAGGGCCGAGATTCGATGCAGCATGGGATATTTGGCCCATCCAAAACTCGCCATCTTAATATTGAACAAATAGAATGCAAGGTTAGTTTCGAATCCAAACTACGAAAAAATCTATATGAAATTCCGTTAGTATATGGATATTAGACATACTTACCATAGCATGAAAGCACGCTTCCCCTCTAAAACGAGAATAGGGAGCAAAAAAGGAAACACATAAACTTATAAGCAAATCATCATCTTGAATTGTTGAGAGACGTACGTCGGATTTTGTGCATTGCAATGATAAATGTATTCCGAAATGGCTACATCGGCATCCTCGACCGCTTCGGTATATTTTCGAAATATGTCGGGACGAGCACGCTGCACTATACGAGGTCCTAAATATCGGTGAGGAGACGAGGGTTATCGATTTTACCAGCTTGCCAAACGTTAAATTGTTGGCAAAACATGTAATGATTGCAAACCTAGAGGTCCTGACACCCGGATTAGCCAAAGTGGGTTGAAAGGCTGAAGTAGATATGCGATTCCCTTAACCCAAAAAGGAATTCGAATACGGGTATTGGCATCATTACCAGAAGGCCGATCGGGAAATCCCCACGGATCTGCCAGGATAACGTGCGTAACACGGTCTGGATGTTGTAGAGCGTAAGCGGAGGCAAGGAAGCCTCCCATACTGCCTCACAATTTAACAATCTAGTAGTGTAGTAAAATATTTAACCAGTGATTTTTTGTGAATATTTTACCTATGACCAAGCAAAACAAATTTTTCCAGTCCAACTTGCTTTCTCCATTCTTCAATAGATTTTACCATTTGGGATTCTGCTTCTAAAGCATTGCTACTGAAATTTGGTCTACTGCTGGAACCAAAACCTGAAAGAAAAAGATTGTGTATAAATAAAAAAAATTGGCAAGAAATAAAATCACACAGTACCTAAAAGGTCCATGGCATATACAGGCCTATTCCATGCAAGGGTATCAAGGTTAAGACACCACAATGCAACACCCGAAGCAAAGCCATGAAGCAAAACTAATGGTGTTTTTTCTGCATTCTTGTTTAGCACCAAGGTCCATATTTTGTTCTCAACACCTCCAACACACTTGCCAACATTGACATATTTCCCCTCAAATGGTGTCTTGATTACTGATGGTCATAATAGTTAAAAAGTGGCTTCACAACAAACCAAAATGGAAAACTTACCTTTAAGAATCCTACGTTCTGCTATCTGAAGGAGAGACATTGATGTAGGGCACCACTGTATGAAATTGCTTGGGCTCCACCAACTTTAATAGGTTATGAAAAGTGATGAACAATTGGTAAACAAAGTTTTGCTAATGTATGTGTATTGAAATAATACCTCTTATCAACTTGTGATACAGTCCCAGGAGAAACCTGAGCAATGACTGATGACTGGTCTATTTCCATTGCACTTTCAGTAAACTAGTCAAAAAGAAAAGTTATGTAAGTGGAAGACCCAGCTTCTTCTTCCACTTAGATCAAAACGAACATGAAACGATTTTATGGGCCAACGATTTAAATTTTATATGGCACCCAATAAAGACTGATTAATTGTGAACCGGATCTCTGAGAGACGCAAACCGTCATAGAAGAGTCGAGACTATACGTGAATAGTCAACTCGTCAAATTTTTAACATTATTTCTGTATGACGTAATTGTATTTATCAGTGAACGACATTGAACAACGTAATATTCCATTACGACGTGTAAACGTCGTCTGCTAGAAATGTTGCTGCGTAAGCGTGACTTGGGAGTTGGGAGGTTGGGAATAAAAGCAAATCTTTTGCCGCTTTTGCTTTTAAATTTAAATAAATAAGCAAACGCCGTTTTGAACTAGATGGCACCGTTGTACTCTTGCCTGAAGCCATTTCGAAGAAGTTTTAAAATTCAAATAAAAAACTCGATTATTATGCAGCACTTTAACTTAAATATTTTATAAAAACTCCCCAATCTACATAGAATTTTTTTATCATAACTTTATTTGAAATTGCTATCATCAGTGGGTTGGGTTCGCCAAGCCTGAGGGAAAATGCCAACCATTTGATGTCTGCTTGACTTGGTAGTTGGTAGTTGGTTTGGTACTCATGCTTCGTCAGCAGTAATCGATTGTTGTTAATTTATTACTAGCCTATTCTCTATTGACTTTATTCGTCTGGTAAAGCGGATAGTAACTCAGCTGAGTTCAAACTAATGAGTGTTGCATAGTGCTCTCTATCTAGCTATTTCAAATTTTAACAGTTTAATTCGAAAGAACAATGCGAGGTCGTGGCAGAATGCGAATGTTGCGCCGAGGAGGTGCTCCAATGATGATGGGTGGACGGCCTATGCATCATATGTCCGGCTTTAAACCTCGTCCTCATATTCTTCGAATGCCATTTGATATGTTTGTTTCTGAATCCTTTTACCCACGACTCAAACCACAACCTGATGATAAAGATCTCACCCAGGCTTTATTGAAACGACATGCTGAGCTAGTTCCTCCTACACACGAACAGACATCCATTCAATCACTCCTCCTAAAAGTGCAGGGTATTCTTGAGGGACTCACTGTGGCCCCAGGATCATTTGAAGCTTGTGTAAGGGAATTTCCTCAAAAACTCTAGTCTCTATCAAGATTTGTGAGATGTAATAACAATTGTCCTTTATTTTCTTCCCTTTAGCAATTGGAAGAAGTGAGAATAGTTGGATCTTTCAAAAAAGGCACAATGGTTTGTGGTCACAATGTGGCTGATCTAGTGGTTATTTTGAAAACTCTTCCAACACACGAAGCAATTCGAGCACTGGGGGCAAAAATTCTGGAGGAAGTCCAGAAACAGCAAGCACAACTGAGTACATACTGCATGTCTATTAGTTTTCAATTAGACAAAAAGGTACTAATTAAACAATGAGTTGTTCTATCAACACAGAGCACGAACTTGAGATAACCGATCGGGGTTTCAATATCCTCAGCGTAACCCCACCTGAAAATACGAAGGCCACCGTTCGAGTGTTAATTACAACCATTGGTCGTAATTTTAGATTGATTAGCTCATCAATGCATTTGGACATGAAATATCTCCAGTCTCACCTAGCTGCCGTACGTCATAGGTAAGGGTTTTAATTTTTCGCTGACTAAAATCCCGATAGTTGTTTCGGTTATTCATATTGATCATTCATGTCTAGCCGATGGTTCGAAGAAAACGTTAATCACACTTCAGTAAAAGTTCTGATTCGCCTATTGCGTGACATGAGGACGCGAATTAAAGGACTTGAACCTCTGAGCCCATGGATGATTGACCTCTTGGTACGTAGTTTAGATGGACGAGTTTAAAAATTAAGGCTCACTTTTTTCTATTTGTCAGGCTCATTTTAGCGTACTCAACACGCCCAATCGTCAGGCATTATCTGTCAATCTTGCTTTCCGCCGCGTCATTCAGCTATTGTCAGCCGGATTCTTCCTTCCAGGATCTTGTGGTAAACAATAATAATAATAATTCTTTTGTAAGGAGTCAACCTATAGAATACAGAGTGATGATGTTATACCTTCTAAAAATCGACGAATTGCTTTCTAGGAATATTGGATCCTTGTGAGGTAGGGGCGATTCGCGTTCACATGGTAATGACGATGGAACAGGAGGACTTACTCTGTCGTACAGCTCAGAATCTCTTGCGTATCCTTTCTCATGGTGGATATAATGCCATCCTTGGCCTCGACCAAAAAAATGGTTACTCGTTAACATTTATATTTCTCTACAAATTTGTCTTTGACGTTTCCCATGTTCTCCATTTTAGATGATCCAACTGCTGAGCTATCGGTATGGAATGGCATCGTTGTCACTCCCCAAGATAATGTCTACGATTCGACACTGTATGAAAGAAAGACTGGAGAAGAACCCGAAGATGAAGAAGTGGAAGAAGCACCCCCAACAGAGAAAGAAGCTGATTCGATCATCTAAAGATTTTGACATTTCTTTGTATTGACTTTTTGTGTGAACAACAATGACTAGTTTAGTTCAATTAGTGACTAGAGAACATGTTTTTTTGTGTGCGAAATTATAAGTTAAACACAAGGATTATCATCATCAGTGAGATCGATAGAATCGCAATTGATGGTATCTGTGCCTTCTAGAACAGGAATTCGGAAAAGCTGTCCAGCGGGCATGCAGATGCATAACTTATACTCGGCCACTTTCGTCGAGTTCTGATCTTCAAGTCGTCCAGTAAGGGACATGGTGTCAACATCCATTATTACACCATCAGCGCCATTAAGTATAACACTTCCATTGATACTTCGCAGCAAGAGATCTTGGTCGGCTCTGAATAATACCTCCCGACCGCGAATCCTCATTCCTTCTTTACCTTTCGCTCGGATGGCTTTCTCTGATCGTATGAGTAAAGAACCTTCGAGCTTACTAGTGATTCTGTTGGCCGTTGCTTTCTTGATGTGTAAGTTGAGAACACCTTCAGGCAGGCCAAAATTAGGAAACGTGGTAGAGAATGCGTTGGTTTTTGGTGTTGTTCTAGGTTCGAATATCTCGAAGCTGTCGACTTTCTGAAATTCAACTTTATCCTGACTGATGCTGATCTCTGGTTCCAAATCATCCAACACCTATAAATTTTAAATTATTATTTAGTTTCCAATTGAAGTTCTACTAATTACCTTAAGGTTGAGATCAGATCCTTGACTGTTTACAGTTACTGGGCTTTCATTAAAACCACTGATTTTTCCATCAAGTTTAATCAGTTTATTCATTTCAAGCTCACCGAAAAATTTTAAGAGATTCGCGGAAGGAACAACTTCAATGTTTTCCATTGTTTTTGTTACACGAAGAACACTGTAGAGTAAAAACTTTAAGGAAGAAATTCAGCTTGATATACCATTATTTTGTATACCTGAAAATGGTTACAGTGAGAAAAAAATTTCCCAATGCAACAACACACAAGGCAAATACCAGGGCCCAAAATGCATAACCTGGATAACAGCATTTTAATTTGTAAATCATCTAAATGAATGTCAAGCTAATTGAACCTCTTGGCTGATTTTTTGCTTTCTTTGTCTTTGCACTGTCTTCTGTGGCAGAGTCCTCAAAAAAAAGAGTGTCCGGTCTAAAATACAGACAAAATTTTCAATGTATACGTAGAATTTTCCTTATCACTTGTTTTAGATATCGTACGCAGTGGTTAACGTTGAACGATTGACGTTTCGTTTCACCAAAGCCTTTTCAGCCCTTGACAGGGTGGAAGTCTGTGAGGGAACTCCATTATTGCAGTCCATAGCTCAGGAACTTTATCAATCCAAAAATCTAGCCAAAATCTTATTTTTAACAGAATCAACAAGGAAAACCTTCGCCGTTCAAATAACTGTGTCCTCAACTTCCTTCACTGATCCGAGCTAAGGATGTTTTGGGGCCAGGATAAAATGCGGACGCGGACCGCGGACTGCGGACAGGAGAAACTGCGGACTTTCACCTGCGGACTGGCCCAAAATTTTTTGACAGATTTTTCGTGGACTTAGGGATAAAATGCGGACCGTTTCGTACATGGAGCGATTGAAAGTGCGGACCGGACAGGATAAACTGCGGACTGGTATCTGCGGACTCCATGCCCATATCTGATATTAAATTTCAAACTAAAAATAGTATTTAAAAGTCAACATATGCATTATTCAAAATATGAAAGTAAAGGACAGTTTATATAACATGGTTACTTCTTAACTAGGTAAATTCTTGGCACAACAATTCAAATAAAACATGTAATAAACTTAAAAGGATTTGGGGTATCCAAGGGGTTTTTAAAAACTCATGAAAGGCATAATGCTGTTCTTTTGGAAGACATTCCTTGTGGTACCATTCTTTGCAAAGTTTGGTACCACGTTGCCGCCTTCTGAAGGACGACTTAACTGCGCTACGGTTGTCTAATTCAAATTCTTAGTTGTGCATAAAAGAAAATAGAATATAATGGATTTGGCCTATAGGAAAAAAATAAATAAAATAGTCAGCTGCTAAGAGCTGTGCGCATTTTTATTTTTATTCATTGGAATTGTTGCATGCATACATATTTTTAAAAAGCAACAGTTATCGAACAACAGCCAATGCATGACAAAAATAAGGTTGATCTGTCTTGTCCTGTAAAAACAAGTCAAATTTTGCTGCTATATATATCATGAAATTTTAATGTTAAATACTATTATGAAATGAAGACTTTACTTACCAATTTTCTGCCTTACCAACGCATAGACATGTCTATATGGAATGCTGTATCCCCGTATAATACGCGGACTGCGGACAGCTACCCTGTGGAGAAACTGCGGACTGCTGTCAAAAAATTTGGGCCAGTCCGCAGGTGAAAGTCCGCAGTTTCTCCTGTCCGCAGTCCGCGGTCCGCGTCCGCATTTTATCCTGGCCCGATGTTTTGTACTTTTATTGAAATCCTAGCAGACGAACGACGGCTTCATTTCCTGGGGCAGTTTATGTGGGCTTAATTCAATATTTAAAGATCTTAAACTTTGTTATGAATTTTCCCATTAGTTCGAAGCAGTTCAACGTTTAACAACCTCGTGGTGCACACTTAATGTTGCTAAATAGCTGTTTTAAAAAAAGCTTACGGATGGATGAATTATTTCTTGTGCCAAAGACAGACTGTACCACGCTACCACCGTACCTATTCTTCCATTTTGCTACTCTACACAGAGTAACTCTACGACGTAGCGTTCACGTACGATGTTCTCAATTACCGCTAAGTCAGCATGGGGCCAAGTTCGGGACAAAGACGACAGATGAGACGACAGCAGGTATGAGTATTATACCTCATGAATCATAATACACACTAATGAAGCCATGAACTCATGACTCATGTTATAACTCATGTCATCTCAGTCAAAAGGCAATGGCATAAGCTAATAATTCCTAACCCGGCGAGCTCACTACTATTTCGGCAACGCTGCAAAATACCAAAGAAATCAGCTGACTATGAGGACAAGAAATATTCGAACCAAAAAAGAAGTCCCATGTGTAAGTTTCGTTGGCGCCGAAACTCTGTGCTCGCTCAGAAGAGCAGCCCATTTTAAATCTAAAGAAATTCTTTGTTTTTTTAAATGAAAAATTTTTACGATGGCGAGCAGAGGTCAAGATAATAATGAAGTTTTTAAAGCTAGTATTGAGAAAAACCTCTCTGCTCTATTTGGTACAAAAACCTATGTAGATGTACAGGATCCCCTGATATTTGGATTACAAATTTTGTTTGTTTCTTGTAGATTGTGTAAAAAGTTTAAAGACCGTATTTGATGACACACAATTTCCAATTGATGATGACAATGTCATGCTTCATCGTCTTGGCGACAGGTTGGAATTTTTGCTTCATGTTGGACTAAGGCGTATGTAATTTCAGTAAGTTACTACCAAGACATGGTTTCATCGTTCATTTGCTTCTAGAAAGTTCTGGTGTGTTTAGTCGATCAAGAAGTCCTTGGCATTACATAAATTCGTGCCTTAGCAAGTTGAAAACCAATCACGATGGAATCCATTTCGTCAGAGGATTATCTGAGGTGTGATTGCTACTTTTTTATTGAACATTAAGATTTTAAACTATGATTTTTTTTTAGCTTAAGACTCCTACAGGGAAACTTCGTTCTTTTCTCAGATTTTGCCTTGTACATCAATGCCTGGCAGACACTTTGCAGCAATGCACACTGTGTGATGATGTAACCAGTGAATATTACAGTGCAAATTCTTTATTTTCACAACAAACTTGGAAATCAAGTTTTATCTCATCACTCTATGAACTCAACGACATTCAGTACGACCTAGCTCCGACCGGCTTCGATTTGGATGTCGGATGGCCTACTTTTGCTCGGTAATCTAGATTTCGGTTTCTTTTTTGTTCCGCTTGCCGCTCCACAAGTACTTCTAGCGTTGTAATGCAGCTAAGGTCGCTGACTTTTTTGTCTCAAATGCGTCTCTGTGATTTGGAGGGGAGTTGGCTAGTTGCATCCGTCACAGGGACTGTAATCTATTTATAGTTTAAAGGTCGGCTTGCCGTGTTGTCATGCAGCCGCAAGGGCTAGAAAACGAGTGTGAATATGAAGCTAACGTAACCGTGTACGTTCTAACGGCAGGAAGCAGTTTGGCAGCTTCAACTGGAGCAGACAACAACGATCCTCCTCGAGGCTCTCTCTCAGTCTACTCTCCGCCTCAGAATCTCAGGTAAGGACGTAAACAAGGTGACGAGTCCTCGACTAGATAGTATCATGCATGCTACCCCAAGAGATTACTTAGGTCTCGACGGGGCTATTTAGACCATGTTTCAATGACCTTATCTTTAAGGTCACACATTTGTGACCTCGAGTGTAAGTATCCTCCCCAGTTTACCTGCCGGATCGAACCAGTTTGTTGTAAACACCGAAAAAGAGTTTAACGCTGTTTTTGATTCTCTTTCTCATGTGTGTGTGTGTTTTTCGCGTTTTATTTACTCGAATTTTTAAATGCAGAGCGTCAATAGCTTTCACAGTGAACTGACTTCGCCTTTGTGCACTGGCCCGTTAAACTCAACCATGACCAGTAGCATTGGCTCGAGTAGTCCGTCTCCGCCGCCGGATCCGCATGAAATCAGTCGGCTTATTTCTACCATACGCCAAATTACGGAGGATAAAGAGGAATTAAAAATTCAATTGGATTCTCTTTGCAGACAGTTGGGCGAGGTTTATGTTGATTAGTTCTCATTTTGAGTGTCCATTGCTAGACATTTTTTTTTTTTTCTAGGAAAGAGAAAATGGAAAAAAGGACCGGGAACAGATGGAGGTGGAACGACGTCAGTACCAAGAAAAGACAATTGAATTGGAGCGACGCTTGGAACTAGCCCACAAGCAGGTGAGCCCACAAACACTTGAAAGTTTGCGACAGGCGGAAGCACTGGGCAGGAAGATGCTGGCCGCCCGAGATGGAGAGGTTGAATTGCTCAAGGCTCAGTTGGTTTCCACCGAGGCTAAAGTGGATGCGTTAAAAGAACGACAGGAATTGCAAAAGGTTATCGTTATGGGGGAGGTACGTAAGATGGCCAACGAAATGGCTGCGACGGAATTGCAACTCAAGAAATGGAAAAAATTGGCTCTTGACTGGGCCCAAATCGAGCATATGGATGATATTAAACTAGACTCTATTAAAGAATTGGAAGGAGCCGAAGAGCTGGGCAAAAAACTGAAGGAGCTGTTGAGCGCCCAGCAGACAGCCGCCAAAGAATTAGATGCCATCAAAGAGGCTAACATGTCGCTGGTGAGGGCCTTAGCACAACACGATCATCAGCTGTCGACAGTGACGAGCCAGTTAGATCAAACCTGGGTCTGGTTCTCCAAACTGAAGACACAGGCAAGTCAATTACAGACGGACGAATCGGTGATGCGCTACGATTTGAAGGAGAAACGAAAACTTCTCAACAGTTTAAAAGAACAATTGGAAGTGTCCAAACAGCAATGGGACCGTATTCGCAACCAGAATCACGCCAATCAAGAAGAATGGCAGTCCTTTCGAAACGAATTGGACGGTCGGAAAGTGACGGGCGCAACGGCGATTGCACAGAAGGAAGTAGAACCAGAACAAGTTGAGGTGGAAAGGGAACAACCAGCCTTTGTTCCTCCTATCGATTTAGTGTCGGACATTGTTCCTAATCAAGTAGTAACCGACGATGATGAATTGCCTGTACCGGAATCATCGACTTCAGCAGACGGAAGAGAAGAACGTTTGCAATTGATGGAGCAGCAATGTCGCTCTCTTTACGCCAAACTCGTCAATTCCACTAGCCGGAATGCTGCGTTGGTTAGCCGACTTGCAAATCTTCATCAGCATTATTCCATCAAAGAAGAACAACCGTCTTCTCCAACAATGTCTGCCCCGCCGGAGAGTTTGGTTGAAAAAGTGGTCGATCAAGTGAGCCCTGCATGGAGTGATGCTTTTGTTCTGCATCCCCCGCTAGTTCTTCCGAATTAACTTTCAATCTTTGTCGTGTGTTTGATAACCGAACGGAATGTGGAATTTTTAAATGCTAGTTTGGGCGAATCTGCTTGTCGTTAGTTGCCCAACAATTTCTCATGAAAATGTTTGCCGGTTTTTAGGGGGAAGATGCCGAACGAGTGATTCTGGAGAAAGATCGCCAATTGGCGGTCGTAACGGAAGAACTGAAAGCCATCAAATTCGACCAAACGACTCGTCAGTTGGAAAAAGAGAAAGAAAATCAGGTAATTAAGATGTTTGAATGAGAGACGAAAGAAATCGAGTCAATCGAAATCAATGGTTATTGTTATTCATCCATGAAGCATTGGAATTTTCTTCTTCAGGCCTACCAGCAACAGGAGGAACAACTCAAATTGGCTCTCACTCAATTAGCAGATAATGGCCAGCTGATTGGATCGTTGCAGCTCCAGTTGAGCACATTGACAGGTCGCAATCAGGAAGAACGCCAGTCATTGGATGCTCAATTCCGGCAAATGGAACTCTCTTTGATGACTCGAAACGAAGAATGCGAAGGTTTAGTCAATGAAATCCGCTCCGTGAGTCGATCAACTGTTTTTTTTTTTTGTTTTTTAACGTTTTGTGCTTTAAATCAGCGTATAGAATTTAAAATTTCTAGACGGTTGCGGAAATGGATCAATTGAGGACATCGTACATAGAGTTGCAAGAGAAATTCAAATGCTGTCAAGAAGCTGAATCTCAAGCCAGGTCTGACAATCAATTGTTGCGGGAAGAATCGCTCATGTTGCGTGACAAAATCGTCCAACTCATCAAGTATCCAAAAAGTTTCTAATTTTTCTTTGATTTCTGGTGCTTAACCGATTTCTCTCGAAACCCAAAAGGGAAAAGGATTGTCTGTGGCAGCGCAGTGACCGACTTTTGCATTTACAAAGGATTCAGGCGACAGACCAATGGGTAGCTGATGGATCTATTCGTGATTGTCAGAGCTGTCAGTCTCGTTTCACCATTTTTGTCCGCCGTCATCATTGTCGCTTGTGTGGTCGCATCTTTTGCCATTCTTGTTCTGATTATTGGCTGAAAATTGCTTCCAGCTCGCGACCCACGCGTACATGTCACGAATGTTTTGCTATCCATCGACAGTTTAGCCAACCGGGCGCCACTGCCCAGCTGAGCGAACTCCCACTGGCTGAGCCCCCGGAAGCTATAGATCTGAATACTCAACCAGTTGTCGTTCAACAGCCACAATCCGATGGTGGGACATTGGCGGAACCTTGCGCTGGATTCAGCGTCATCAGCGACGATGAGATTGTTCAATCCCTCAACGACTCGAGTCCTTACAGCAGCCCTAAGAATGGCCCTATTAAGTAATTATATTTTTAAACAGTTAATTCATTTTTCTTTTATTTGGCGCCACCCGGCTCATTATTCACGAATTGTTGTTCATTTTGAAGCAAAAACATCCGCACGGCAGCCGTACGCACTTTCACTTCGTTGGTTCATGATGTGGTAGATGAAACTGTCCCGTCTGAATCCTTCGTCAGCGCAGGAATGATTTATCGGATTCCGATCCAGGTCGAACGGCCTGCTTGCACTCTCCATTGGAAATTCAAAACCGATCCGAGGGTGAATAGATCAAACGCGAACTTGAGTTATCCAATAGATGGAAGTACTAAACATTCGGTTACTTCTCAGAGCATCGCGTTCGCTGTTGTGGGAGCTGAGGATGGCAATCAAGGCGATGACTCTTTAACGCGAGTGATCGTCGAAACAGCTCTGCATAAATCGGAAGAGGATTTTGTGTGCGGGCAGGCTGAATTGCCCCTCTCTGGACTTTATTACGTCTACTTTGACAACAGCTACTCCCGTTTCTCTGCCAACAAAGTCACCTTTCATCTGCGTTTGGCAGCTCCCAGCTCGCCCATTTGATGGCAACAACTTCCCAATTTTTATCGATGGCAACTTTCTTTTATTCAAAATCGCAAAAGACAAAAGAAATCAAACGATCCTTTGAAGAGTGCTCGGAAACTGGTCGTCTTATTTATAATTTTATATAGTGCGTCGTTAATGTCTTTGATGCAAAGACGTTGATTTTTCTCTGAATAGACGTGATTTGAAGAAACAGGACAAGTTAAAATGTTGAAATATCGGATTGTTTAATAGAGACAAAACATGCGGAAATCCACAATTTGGTTATACATCACTGTACACGGCAAAAGGAAAAATATGTGATTCAATTTCATATGTGGTTAAAAATTCGTTGACTTTTTTCATGTAATCTGTTTTTATCTCTTCCCCTCACAGATTGTTTTGTTTGTTTTTTTTCTCTCTCTTTAGAAGAAGACGTTGAACTCGTCTTCCCAACTGAGTTTCTTGATCCTTCTGGGTAATGAGGCGTCAGTCGGCCAGGCGCCCGGTTGACTGCTGCTCAAGAAAGTTCGCGGATGGTGCGGACAGGGCGCTGGTGGCGGGGACTGTTCGTTGTTGTTGCTGCCGCTGCCGCTGGAAGAGATCTTGTTATTGTGGTGGTGATTGCTAGCCGCCTGTTGCTGCTGCTGCTGCCTGGGTGGGGGAGTAGGTGGTGGCATTGGTGGAGGAGGTGGTGAATTGTGGACGGTGCTCAGAGTCGGACTCTGAATGGGCACCACGCGGCGGCAAGACGGCCTGGCAAGGGGATTGATGGGAATGCGGCGTAGGGTCGCCGTGATGGGCGTTGAAGTGTCGCCGCTGTAAAGTCCACCGACACTGACTTTAGGTTGCGGCTGGACAACCGTTAAAGGACTGGGTTGGGTCTTTTTCCGTTTGCTGTTCAATTTTGTTGGAAGCAAGGCTTGAAATTTGCGTTTTTATGAATTTGTGGATGAGATTAGAAAACCTACTATTGACAGAGGTAGACGGCCAGACCAGAGATGATGAGAGATAAAATGCCCAGCAATATTCCCAAGATGATTAACAATAGCCCACTGCCGTCGGCGGTGGATAAAGTAATGCCGCTTCCGTTCATCATCAGGAAATCGACTGGTAAGTTGATCTTGACAGGAACAGACGTCTATTTTGTGTGTGTGTGTGTGTGCAATTGTAATAGTTGATTAGGTTTTATCTTCACAGGTATCCTTTATGCGATGTTTACCTGTCGAGGAGGAATGCCGGAATCGCGTGCCACCGCCATCAGATGAATAACTGTCGAATTGAGAGCTGACGGATCGCTGAAAATGACGTCTCCGTTCTCATGCACATTAAACGCCCTGGTTTTAAGATGTAATCAAATGAATCAATAAAAAGGTAAGAAAAAAAAAATTGAGAGTAACAAACAAACAAAAATTCCACCTGGATTCTGGTCCTTTTAATTGTATAGTAACACGGTCGGCTGCATCGCCGTCATCTGCGCGGATGTGTCCGATGATGGAGCCGACGGGCAAGGCCGACTCTTTGACAATGAATTCGTATTCGGCCAAATCGAAACGCGGATCGCAGTCGTTGACATCCAGGACGGTAACCTCAACCGTCGCCGTATCATTCTGCAAACATTTCACGGTAACTAATCGAATGATACGGTGCGATGTAGTGAACAATACCGTTAGTCCATCCGTGACCCATACAACGAAGTGGTGAGTCATCTGTGCTTCGTAATCCAACGCGCGTTCCAACTTGATTTCGCCCATCTTATCGACACTGAAGGCTTGATCCGTTCCATTGTGACTTTCCATTACGAAGCGAATGGTCTTAAATGAGAAGCGAAAGATTCATCATCCCCGTAAGGCAAACACAACGGCTATTCAACAACGTTTAGATCTTTCTTTTGCTCAACGAGTAATTGCGGTGATGTTTGGTGCGTAGGCGCCTTTGCAACTGTACAACAACAACAACAAGAAGACGAAGAGACTATACCAACCTGATCGATGGGTTTGTTGATGGCCATGGCCAAAATGATGGTTTCGACCGGGACATTCTCCAGTACTTGAACCGAGTAGCGTCGTTGGAGGTATTGCAATTGAGGTGAAAACGACCAACTCCGGCTAACGGTTAAAGTGGTTAATGCGTAACGGTCGAGGTTATCAACTTGGTGAGCCTTTTTTATTTTTATTTATTTTTGTTTTTTGCCATAAAAACATTTAATTTGAAATCAGATAAATGCCGATTGAATTTGAATAAGGATAATACCTTGACGACGAGAATGACAGGCTGGACTAGCTCGTTATCTTCTAAACTCCGATTCAGATAGACGGAACCGTTTAATGGGTCAAGAAAGAAATCTTGGTACTCTGCTCCTCCTGTTGTTCGTCATTTAATTGATGTATGGGAAAAAACAAAGAAGAAACAATTATTTTTCGTGTCTAAATTTAACTGTGAAATTTGTGGGTTTTCAGTTTAACAAGAAAAAAAAGGAAAGGATGGCCATACCGGCGTTCCAGGCATAACGAATAGACGCGTTGATTCCGGCATCCTGATCGACGGCGCGCATCGGTTCCGGTCGGATTTCTAGACCGATTCCCTAGGGAAAACGACGGAGAAAATCGAAAGTGTGTTGGCTTTTCTACATCTCTTTTCGTGTGTGTGTGGTGAGAACAAACTTTTTTTTTTTTTTATATCTTCAAATTTCTCTTAGTTATCTAGGTTGCTCCCCCCTCTCTCTTTCTCATAGCATCGTACCTGTTAGGAATTATTATTAATTTGTGTAATAGGTGTAAGAATCTCACTTTTTGAGCGGGCTGGGGTAAATGAGCCCAGTATCGTGACTGGCCAAACAGTGGGTTCTGGTCGTCGGCGTCGTTTATGTCGATGCTAACCACAGCGTCCGTGTATAGAGGAGGTTGTCCCTGATCCTAAAATTTTTTTTAATTTTTTTTTTACACAAATAAGATTATGTTAGATTGGAAAGGTGTGCAACTTTAATGATTTCTCGCTCTCAAACTGAAGAAGAAAAAGACCTGCGCTCTGATTGCGATTTTGAAATGTTTCAGTGTTTCATAATCGACAGCTTTCTTTAATACTAGGGTACCCTCCAAGCTGCTAGCGAATCCAAGTACGTCCTAATAAGTCATAATGGACCATTAGAAGGAGCTGCAATTACATTCGAAACAGTGCCACTAAACAATGTGGCGGTAGAAATGACGTACCGAATAAGGCCCAGCTAGAATAGAGTACTGTACAGTTGAATAAGGCCCAGGCTGATCTGCATCCAGCGCTTGAATGCCTTGCAAAACGACTGAACCGACTATCGTTGACTTTTTGTGTGTGTTTCAATTCAATTGAATAGGGAAGGGTATTATTAAATTAGATTGAATTCTTTCTTATCTTTTGCAAATTGTACCTCTGAAATGTTGATGAAATAGGTCGAATTGCGGAAAATGGGCGAATTATCGTTGGCGTCCGTCACACGAATGTTGACTGGAATCGTTAAACTCTATTCACGTAATGACAGTTTGTGTCGTAGGCAAAAGATACAAATGTTATTTTAGTTGCTTTTTGTTTTTCTTAAATGAGGGGGGTGGGGATGGGGATAGCAAAGTAACATAGTAGTAGTAAAAAGAGAAAATTGATTACTAGTTCGGCGTTGGGACCACGACGCTCGCAAGTAATTCGTGTCATCACCTGGGCAGGGCCGGTCAGACCCTGCAATAATAACCATCGTTGCACATAAGTGTGTGTGTATGTATGCGAAAAGAGTTCCGGGGGTGGAGTAGATGTTTTTCTTTTTTTTTTTTTTCCGTCTTAAAAATATATGGGTTAATTACCTCTTTGTCCAGAGCTTTAATAAGCGTGAGATTCTTGCTGTGCGTGTCAATGGAGACGACTGTTTCATTGCTGGCCTCTAGGCGCATGGTGATATCGCCATCGGCACTCGGATCGCCCGCAATCCGTAAAACACCTGTGTTTCGCGTCGTGTGTGTGCGCATTTTTTGTTGGGGGGCAGCGGGAATGTTTTTGTTTTGCCCAACGGGAAACAATTTTTTTTTTTTTGTCAGGTAGAGGAAAACAAGAAGAAAAACAGTTTTCAACAATGTACCAGCATTTTGAAATACTTTATTATGTATACCGATAACGGAACCGACTGTGGCATTTTCACTGACGAAAAAGGTCTCGGCCGATCCTCCACCAATCAGGAAACATCGATTGTCTGCACACGCAATAACACAACGTCCACCAATTAAGTGCATTTATTTTCATCCGGCACTAACAAAGATCTACCGTCGAAGGCTATTTGTTTTTTCTTACCTTGAGCCGATGCAAATTGAGCTAATAATAGAAGGAAGGTGAAGGGTATCCATGACAAATAAGGGCGGAATGTTTTCATTGTGTCATTCCGGTAGATGGCTCATCCGGTCTTGTTTTTTCTTCGTAAGGCCAACGCCAAAGAAAAAACAAACAAAACACCTGAGCTATTAGTCACTGATCCCTTCCTAAACCCCTAAAAAAAGAAAGAAAAAGAGAAGAACCAGAATTAAAGCGGCGTGTGCTGTTTGGTGTAAGTATCGATTTAACAGGACTTGTTGTCAAAAGTAAATGGAAGAGGGGAAGACCTCGAAATATAAGCACAACATCCTGTTGTCAGCGCTTGCTTCCTATATCAACATTTGTTTGTGGCTAAAAAGAAAAATATTTCAACAAAAAAAAGTGGGGGGGGGGGCGCTATCGGCCCTAGCTCTATACCAAACGGTACCTGATGATCCAAAACAGGAAATGGTCCGGCAAATCGCTAATGCTATGTCTTTTTGTTTGTTTTTTTTTATGGCCGGCCTTGCACTTGAGGACGTGCTATCCTAAAACGGAAAAAAAGATTTCCGTTGGACTTTTCTTGAACAAACAAAATAGGATTTGTCTGTTGGAGAATCAAGCCGAACGTCAAGACCGTTAGAAACAGTAGTATCAAGTGTAGCCTACTGTATAAAACCGCACAAACAGTCCATTGTTTGGGGTGGAGTTGACGACCGCAATAGTTCGTTATTTCGTGATCGAGGATCTTACGACTCTTCAGGTAAGATATAAGACACTGACCTCCAAACGCAATCAACGGCGACCTGCAGCCCCAAATCTAATCCGACATTCTTTCTGTACGTCTAATCTGTTTTTTTGTTTTTTGTTTTGTCTTTCTTTGTCGCCATCAAGTCAAAAGAAAGAGAGGAAATGATGACAACTTTAGTTCTTCTTTTGTGACGTGCGGCGGGCCCACCGTGCCCTGGAAATTCGATCCAGCGTGTGCTATTCACGCTGACAAATTGAATTTCAAAAAGAACCGCGGGACTTGTGACTCCATGGTGGTTTATGGAGCTGAAATTGTTGCCATGATGAAAGAAGAAAAATCGTCAATAGGTTTTTTCATTCCTTTGCAAACACTGTACGTACCATAGCACACCATTCTTCTTGTTTGCTTCGGCGTGCATAACGAGGAGAAATAGACCGCGACATAGAAGCGGCTTCAAGGAAAACACGACAACATTTCCGAATCTTTTTCTTCATTCCTTTTTTTTTCGGAGGAGGGGGGGATTGTTTGCTCAGTTTGGAATAGATTCAATGAGATGTGACGACCTACCGTTAGAGAACCAAACTATTAAACTTCGCCATTCTCTCACCCTTTTCTTCCATCTATTTACCGAAAGGAAAAAAAAAAAAAAATTTCGAAATGCAAACACGTAGACTAGTAGTTTCTTTTTTTTTTTTTAACCCACCAGCTTTTTCTTTATGACGTCTGCGGGCTAAACATTGCTCACCCAAAAAAAAAGAAGAAGTCGGCCCGGCCTCAATTTCCCATTCGTTACCGCACGCCTTTGCCGCCGCTACTACCACACATCAACCAACGCAGTATCTCGAAACAATTATTCTCTCCATTGTCCTAGTGGTAACAGCTGAAGTACAAAAAAAAAATAAAGGAAAGAAAAACACGTATCTGGGCAACCTAATTCCTTTCTGTTTTCAGTGAAAACATTAATGAAAGTAGGAGAGGAAAAAAGATTTGCCGAAACCCGGGATCGAACCAGGGACCTTTAGATCTTCAGTCTAACGCTCTCCCAACTGAGCTATTTCGGCATACCACCTGCTGGTGGACGCAAAGTCTAAATCGCATTGTTCTTTGGTTACTAATTCACGCGGCTATAAAAGAACACCAGAAATCGCTGCCAGCCCATCATTTTATAAACTTTAATTGACCATTAAACAGTCAATGACACTGGGAACAATATGGTCGATGAGCCGTAAGCTTCAGAAGCATCCGGTCTTTGTGCCATCGAGACTTGCTCAGCCCGTGTTGCAAACGTTGGGTTGTGCGTTAATTGTGTGAATACGCTCGGCATCAGCAGCGTCGGCCATATCCTGTTCAATGAATAATGAATCGCTAATGTCCAACTGTTACCAGAAGCGGATGCCATTGTCGGCCACTTAAGGAAACTGCGTCGACGGAAATTCGTGAATAATTTCCCCTCAGGGAAAAAAAGGACTAAAAAAATCTAAACCTGCAGCTACGTTTTCTCTCGGCGTGTTGAGAAATTTGATGGGTCGACGACGCTGTTCAGCATGACCAATCGGTATAACGTGAAGAAGAAAATTTCGGAATCAAAAATAATTTTGAAGTTTAAAAAAGGTGGGGGGAGAAAATAAAGATATTCAGAAACGCACAAGAAAAACAAAAGAGGACCGGGGGGCAGGAGAAGTAAACGGAAACCGGAAATTGTACTACAGTAGCCCACCTCGCAGGTGAAAATTGTAGAAGGCTCACATGTACAGCCGTCAGAGGGGAGATGGGGGAGGGGGGTTGATGACGGGTGCAAAGAAAAGGTCTTCCAACGTTACAGAGTGTGTGAATGCAAGTGAATATACACTCACAGCGAGGGTGCCCTTAAAAAAAAAACTACTCCCTTGGAGTGAGTGTGAGGGGAAGTCAGTTTTATAATACAACCACAATAAACGGCCGACTGTGGAAAAATGGGCGACACAGCGTCGCCCAAATTGTCATGTGAATATATTTGTGGACTGTAGAAAACGATGAGAAAATCTAACCAACTTGATCCTTCATCCTGTTTTTTTCTCTCTCTTTCTTTGCAGGATGAAAAACGGATACCATGTTCTAAACATGTCCATTTAAATGCTAGATAGAATTGAAGTTTACCTGTGTGCTATCCGGTGACTGTTCGGGGATCGAGTTGATCGACTACTAATTCCACTTAAGTTACCAATCCACCGTCAAAACGTTGGATAGAAACAATGGTGCACACTTAACAATCACTTCAAGTCACGAACGAAGGTTTGTTCTCGTAATACCTGACACGACTATCGCTCACTGGTTACTAATTTGAAACATGCGCTACACACCAGAAGCCTTTGCTCGCCCTCTCTTGAAGGAGGCGTGTCCACGTGGGCGGAGACTCATTCAGTTTGGCTTGGAATTTGTGTAAATCTTATTATGTTTGTTAAGTATATTTTATCTAATTTAAAATTTAGTGAATAAAAAAACTATTTTGACTTACAATTCAGATTATCAAATAATTGAATTACATTTGCGTCAGTTATGATCTTGTATGGCAACAATGTGGGATTTGACACGTAGGTAGACGTTTTGCAGTCTTTTCGGTTTTTCTCTCGCTGTGGCCTGGTCGCGTAGCGTTGCTCATCGACAGGTTCTTTTTGCGTTGGACCGAGCTATCCAGCTGTCGTGTTTTCCATTTGTTTTTCTCAGACACCGATCGCCGTACTATTTCTGAAAATGGTGGCTTCTCAAAGAATGAAGGTAGCTAACGAAAAAGCCAGCAAATACGTCACCATGAGAGGAAATGTGCCCAAATCAAGCGTAAGTAATTTGTTGTTTATCTGTTTCTGTCTGTCGAATTGCGTTGTGACTTAGGTGCATTGACCTCAATCTATTCGTGACTTATCCTTTTCTCAGCAACACCAATGTCATATAATTATTTTGAATTATTATTGCCATGAACTATTTTTGTTCCAGAAACAACAATCTGACAAACTTTATTCTTCTCTACGAAATTTAGAAATCAAATGAAGATTCCTCCCCTGTTGGTCCCTGGCTCTTGGGATTGTTCGTCTTTGTTGTCTGTGGATCAGGTGAGGATAATCTTAAAGGTTAAATTTATTTCACCCAATCATTTCTTATTTATTTTATTCCCCAGCTGTGTTTCAAATCATCCAAAGCATCCGTATGGCATAGGAAGAATTGAAGCATCACGACCATTAAGACTGCACAAAAAAGTTGGGGTGGGAATACAAAGAACTGTTCCAAACAAGTTAAAATTCTGTGTGTAAATGAACATTATAAACTTTTCATTCCACACTTATTGAAACCAATTTACTTCCTCATTGCAACAGCTGAGGAATGGATGGGAAAGGCAAAATATATTTTATGGACAGACAAATGTTTTTTTGAAACCATTGTATTTGGTGTGTTCGACAAGTTCTATTTACCATAGCATACGTCGAATAATGGAGAAAAAACGGGTTTTTACTAGCAAAAATGAAATTGGAGCTTTGTATAAACCAAACCCATTTTAATTCAATAGAATCCTGTCCAGGACAAACGGAAATGAGAACGTTCAACAGTGAATGAAACAAATGTAATGTTGACGAAGCAATTTGGATTTTAATCCTTTTCACGGTCGTATCCATAGCTGTTGGAGCGGGATCTAGTAATATCTAAGAAGTAACATTAAAACTCTTGGATAATTTTTTCACTTATTTAAGGTACCGTCTTTCGCGAGAGAAGGAGCGCGAAGCTCGGCGCCGTGGTGGAGGAGAGCGCGATGGGCTGCGGGTGGGACGACGACGTACGGGCGATCGGGACCTTTTAGTTATTTTTGAAAGAAAACGAAAAAGTTGAGACAAAGGTTCAATAGCAATGCAGAGCGACGGATTAAAAAAAAAAAAGGAATAAATAAAAAAGTAAAAGGATCCAACCAATCTTACATTCCAAAAAAAAAAAAAGAGAAATTTCATAAAAGTTTCTTGCTTTAAAGAGAGAAGAAAAAAAAAATCTGACGTGTCAAATTTTCTTGGGCTTTTTTTCAGGTTTGAGAATGTAAAATACCCGTTTCGTTCAGTAGGAGTAGGAGAGAAGCGATGGGAGGTTGCGAGTTGTGTTGGAAGAGAAGTGTTGGTGAAATATTTTTTGATGAAATTTTGTGACTGGTGGTAGGTGGTCGGTGGGCTGAACGATTGGGCGTGACCCCAATAAAATTCTGGGGTTGGTGGTGAAGAAACGCGCTGACAGGCGACCTCGGCCGTGACTTGCCCCCTGCCCCTCAAGTGAGTGATATTCTGTTTCCCTTGCGAAAATCAAGAGCTGATCGAGGTGGTAGATTTCTCTACTCGCCCGCGTAGACAGCCTGGAGGTAGCTGGTGTGTGGGTGTGGACGGATGGACGAAAGCTGGCTATGCTCTGTTTGTTTGCTCCGCCAAGAAAAAAGAATGGCGCTGAGGACGGTGCTGAGCTGAGCTGAGTTGGTGGACGACAAGGGATAGACTTGTGGTTGTTGATTTGTCGCAGGCAGACATGTGCCGCAGTCGGTAAAGTCGACCAGAAACAAAGAGGGGATCTGTTATTTTTTTTTTCAACCAAATACTATTGCTGGTGGGATAGGGTAGTGGGGTAGTAAATCAAATGAAAATATCCTGTGAAAGCAATAGGTTTGGATTTAAATAAGCAGCTCCAATAAATATTGATGTAATAAAACATGATTGAACTCCAATTAAAGTTAACATTTCTGAATTTAACTATACCTTCCGCGGAAGTCGGCACCGCCACGCGGGCCACCGCGGGAGCGGTCACCGCCGCGATCGCCGCCTCCTCCACCTCCTCTTGGTCCATTTCTTTCCCTAGCTCTGCCGGATGACATCTCTACCCTAACACGAGAACCACAAATTCTCCTGAAAGAAACACGTTTGAATTAGATGCCTGTACAAGATACTCTTAGAAATATTGTTGTGACTCACGATCCATCCATGGCTCTAACTGCATCTTCAGCATCTCTTGGGTCCTCATATTCTACAAATGCAAAGCCAGGAGGATTTCTAGCAACCCAAACATTTTTCAGGGCTCCATATTTGCTAAAGGATGCTTCCAGGTCACCTCTAGCTGTATTGTTGCCCAGATTGCCAACATAAACTTTGCATTTCAAATCCCATTCACGATGGCGCGACATTCTAAAAGGAATGAAAGATCCTGATATTCAAATATAAGCCTTTACAGAGGCTGAAATTTAGCAGCTGCAATTAACCGCCATCTTGGCTCGCCAGCTCATAGCGTCACGAAACATACAACGTACTATAGTATTTTTTGTTTTGTTTTCTAGGCAATATAACAATAAAAAGAATAAAAATCTATGGTTACCTCTCTTGTTCCGGAATTTTGATGGATTTTCAAGCAAAACAGAGTTCAGTGCTTTATTCAAGGAGATGCTAGAATAAAAGTACGAGTGGCGTTGCGAGAATCGACTGCGTCACAAGTCTCACTACTCTCAAAGCTGTCAACAAAATGGTAGAAACAGGGTCGCCATGCACCAGCAAAAAACATATTTTTAAAAACTATTGTTCAACCAAGAAAAGAATTGTATTTTGAATTTTACATTTCAACCACAGGAAAAAAAATATCAAAGGTTTTGACACAGTTATATTAATTAATCAATTTATCGGTAAACGATTTCACTTCCAGATGGCGTTCTTCAAACATGGGCAGTTGGGCATAAGCATAACAGTTAGCTAGCAAATTCGGCTGCTACATCAATTATTCCATAACACATTTTCGGATATTACAGTTGATTTCGCATTCCCATTGGCCATTTTAGTAAGACCTGGTTAATTGTCTTTCCTGAAGTTCTTCTCTGTTGCCAGTGTTATTAAACTTTAGTTGGTAATTTGAATCACATTGTTACGGCTTTCATCTTCTCACATCATTTCGATATACGAAAGCGCTATATCATTGCCTTGCCAAGTTTGAGAAAAGTCTTCCCGGCCATGCTGTTCACGTGTGGCCGATGTTGATTTCCTCAGAAGACAAGGCCTATGATGTAGATGCCCATTCTTCTACTTATACTTTGTAATTTTTTTTACTTGTAAGACTGTTCCAATTTTGCTGTGGTTTACAGCCTCAAATTTTATCATATAAGTCTTCTGCTGTATGCAACAACATTTGAAATGGAGAGTATGAAAATTTCTTTGAGTGATTCACAGTTGCTTCATGATGTCGATCCAGAAGACCCTGATGGAGATGGGCTTTACAAAGATTTTAGTAATATGCGAGAGTTTCATGTATTGGATGAAATTGTTGAAACAAATGCAAACGATGATGATGAGTGCAAGGAAAATTCAGAGACAGATTTTAGTAGTTCTAATGAAGGAGACAGTGAAGAAGATTATGATATTCAAGATGAAGAAATAGATGCTATGCTAGAGGAAGGTATCTGGATATGCTGAATTTTGTGCCATGTTTCTTTGTCCTTAACCAATCTGATCTCAAGGTTTGCCAGAGGAAATGAAAAGCAGAAAGAAATTCAAAAAGGCAGATGGTACTTCCAAACCATCAGCCAATGGTGATGCAAGCTTGGCATACGAGGAGAAGGAAAAAATTGTTCTTGAGGGTAATACCAATATCAAAATAATTGAAAAATAGAACTAATAGATTGATGATGCAGAAAAGGGTAAAAACCATTTTGAAGTTTTGCCCGAGAACTGGGTGCAAGTGACGCATAACAGTGGAATGCCCATCTACCTACACAAGCCAACACGGGTTTGCACGCTCGCTAAGCCCTATTTCCTCGGACCTGGAAGTGCCAGGGTAATTTCACATTTGTCCACCATTAGTCAATCACCAATTATGACTATCGTGTTTTCACCTGTAGAAACACGCAGTGCCAATCAGCGCAGTACCCTGCCTTCATTACCAAAGAGCCAAGGAGAAAGAGGAAAAGAAAGCAGAAGAGTTATCAAAGGCCTCAGCTAACACAACAGAAGACGGGGCCACACCTATGGTTCCCGAGATTCCCTGTGCTCGCATCGAATCAGTTCAAGAAAACCAAGCAGCACATTCACTCAATGGAGTTCAACTGCGCGAGTACTGCTGTAAGCGGTTCGATTTCAAGACCGTCCGTCTCATGCGATTCAAGTGAGTACCTTTACTTCTCCTCGAAGGCGTATATCAGTGAGCCGAATAATTAATATGCTACGCGTCAATACAAATCCAATTAGAACATGGGCAGCTAGACGAAAGCATACCAAGCTGCGAAAGCAACGACAAGTTTACCCAGTTACGAATATTGCCTTGAATGAAGACAGGAGATCCGTAACTGGCACAAATTATAGTGCGGATGAGGATGAGGATGTCAAACTTTTGAAAACGGCTGAACTTGGCCGGCCAACTTTGCCTAAAGGAACCAAGCTAATAACTTTCCCAATCGGACATTCCATCCCTACTACCCACAGTGACCCTACCTCCCAGACAGAGGGTCAAAGTGCGGCTGGGGGAACCAATGGGTAAGTGTAATTCAGGAACCCCGTATTCGGTAACCTTAAAATATTTTAAAAATTATTATTTTTTTAACATTAATTTATACTTTTATTATTATTATTTTTTTGTACTGTTAATTGCAAAGGGGATCGCGACGTGAATGGATTATGAATCCCGCAGGAAAGAGCTACGTTTGCATTCTCCATGAATACGTTCAACATGCGCTAAAGAAACAACCTGCTTATACGTTTAAAGAAATCGGTACGATTAGAAAATATTAAAAGGATCTTTTTTGTTTTAACAACGTTAGCGTTTCTCTTTAGAGAATGCAGCTACACCGTACAGCGCAACAGTGTTAATTAATGGTATGCAGTATGGCACGGGAGTTGGCTCGAGCAAGAAGGCTGCCAAGGCCGAAGCAGCAAAGGCAACGCTAGAAGTTCTCATTCCGCAAATGAAGGAAAAGATATTGGACGAAGCTGAACCGGGACACAAGGGACCAAATCATCAATCTGACCTAGACCTATCCGTATGTTCCACCTTAATGTACAGTTTATCTATCAACTGGCAGGTTAACAGTTATTTTGTAAAGCAGTTTTTCAACGAAATTCGAATCGAGGATCCTCGCGTTGCCGAATTGTGTGCCAAAACAAGCGAACCCTCTCCATATGCCATACTGCTCACATGTCTTCAAAGGTAATATTCGAACATTTTTTGCCGAACTTATTGAAACTTTTTAACCCGTGAATTTCGTAGAAACTTTGGTTTAGGCGATAAAAACGTAAAGTACGAACTGAAAACCCTCAAACATCAGAAGAACGAAGTAATTATGACGGTTGGAAAGCACACTGTTCAAGTACCATGCAAGAATAAAAGAGATGGTAAACAGAGGGCAGCCCAGGCTATTCTCCAAGTGAGTAGATAACGACTGCCAATTTAAGTGGTCACAGATTTATGACCTAAATTCTGTTTAATCGAAATAGGCGCTGCATCCACACATCTCCAGTTGGGGTTCACTGCTGCGCCTCTACGGTTCGCATTCGCTCAAAACGGTCAAAGAGAAGAAGCAAGAAGAACAGCAGATCACTTTACTCCAGAGCAAAGCAGCCGTCAATGCGCCGAATTATGCCATTTTGAACAAGTTGAGACAAGAAATGCTGAAGCTCAGACAAATGAGGGTATGTACAGTCGATATCAGAGTAGTGAATGGGAACTGAAATCGGCTAATGGATAATTGATCTGAAGTAGTTTATTGCATTCATTCAAATGGACCACTATTTTTTCTTAGGAAGCTGTACAGCCGATAGGCCGTTTTATTCCGCCAGATGATGTAGGCATGCCTTCAACATCCGGCGCCGATCTAAAAAATGTCGATCTCTAAGTCAAAATCTCGAGCAAGCTTACAATAAACTGGTCGCTTTTCCCGGATAGATCACCAATTGAACAATCACTGAAGTAAGAAAGGAAAATAAATAAAAAATAATCATCATCCTAACGCAGAATCAAGAGGCACATTTAACGGTTTATTCCTCTTGGTAAACATCAAGTCAAGTCGAGTCTCTATCCTGTTGGTAAACATCATTATGAAATCTTACTCTGTTTCTAAATTAAATGCATGGTGGCTTTCAATCCACGCAACTGGTTGATCACCCGAAGCACCTTCCATTGTTCTTTCGTAAAATAGTGCCTCGTTCTCATAACTGATTAAAATCACAGTTTGTGTTCTAGTGAAATCAGAATTAAAGGGATGAGAACATTACTATCTCTTCATTTTGCAGTTTTTACCTGGTCCCATAAACCCTAGAGATGTCCACAAATATTGCACTTAGGCCTTGCATAACCAAATCTGAACCTTTCATCTGTTGTACAATCCCAGGATCTGGCCAATGTCTATCAAAGGTAATCAATTTTAACATGATTCCATAGTTGTAGGAAATAAGGGCTTACTTACTTTTCCCTGCTTCCCAACAGCATAATAAGGGAGTCTAAAAGGTCTTGTCTGTTGTTCCAAGAAAAAGTGTTTTTAATGATGGACTCAAATTCCTTTTTCCCATTGACTATCTTATTCCAAGTAATGTCAGGGGTATTATTTCCCAAAGCATGCACTCCAGGAGGCAGAAATTCCTCAAGAAATCCATCATGCTTACTACCCGCGTAGGTAAGCGTTCCTACTTTAGGTTCCCCACTATAATAACAATATAAACTATAATAGCCAAAACAACTTAAATTGTACCTTCAGGCTAAATATTCTACTTTGTATCAAATGCAACAAGCCTAAAGGTCTGTTCACGGTTTCCATGTTTCTCTTTAACAATATTGAATATTCCTTGCATATCCTTTTTCATATTTGTGACCCATTCAACTGCATAAAAACCTCTTCCAGAAGATGGGTCAGTAATAACAGCAGTTTCGCTGTCACTTTGGCCAACATTCAAAAGGACACTTATTCTTCCATGCTTGTTCATAGCTAGCCAAGTTCCACCTTCCTTACCAGGTTGCATATCAATTCCTAAAGAAGAAAATTATGATCTTGTTGGTAAATGAAGTTTGGTAGGCTGCTGTTTGTAAACTTACCTCCATATACTCCACCATGGTTTGGCAACCATTCATGTGCAGGTAGAGCAGGCCTAGACAGCGATTCGTCCCGATTACTTGCTAGAATTATTTTGTAACCACCAGGTTCTGGCTTTGGATTTACATAAACAAACAAGATACACATTTTTGGCCTCTTATGTACAGTTCAAAATGTTACACTGCACGGCTAGTCTCTTCTATATGAATGCTAGTATAACACCAAGGTGAACCCAAAAATGTTCATACTTCGGACTTTGGAAACGCCCCGATAGCAATATCATAAAATATTGATGGAGGATTGCCAAACGACGAAAGGACAAAGGTATAAATCATTTAAATTCAGATTTTGGATCGTGAAGTGTTTACAAAGTGTGAAGTGTTCGTCTGCAACGGTGGCAAGGCTTCGTCGAATCAACACAAATTCGAGAATGAAAACTATTAGGAATCGGACCAATCCTTCCGATCCGATTCAGGCCTTTTTTTTATGTTTTTGCCAACTAAGTCTCTTTGGCTTACCGGCGCGCTACGGAACGCTAAATTTACGGAACGCCAAATTACCTCTCGGATAAGGTCATTTTTTTTTTGCTGAAAATAATCTAGCGGTAACGATTCAAACCTTTAAGAAACCCCACCCACTAGAGGAGGAGTTGAATTATCGGTTCTCATTGGATTTCAAACAATTATTATTTCATTTTTGAAAGTAACTTTTAAACATGTGTTTGATAGTGTGGTACACTCCTTAATAGGTTGGTTATGTAGATAAATAGCGTTGGCAATATTCATACCTCTGAGTGAAAGGAACATGATTTTTTAGAAGTTGAACGTACCACTGAAAGAGCCTTGCGCAGTCTAGCTGCATCCAGCCAGATAAGAGTAAAACCCGAAACATTGTTTTTAAAAGTACTGTCATATTTCGTATGCAGGTTTTCACTAAATATCAAGTAAATAGGGGAGAGTGGGGCCAATTGAAACGTGGGGCAATTGAAACAAAAAATCTAGGCTACCCTTCCCACTTTTTCATTTTTGACCAAATTCCAAATTTTGCTTTAAATACATGATTTCGATTCAAAATTGAATGATAATCACGGATGATAATCACGGAATCACGGATCAAGTTTATTTTTCAATTGGCCCTATATTTTATGAACTAAAGGTAAAAAACTAAAACTAAAGTTGGGACGATAACAGCAATTTATTTAATTTTATTTTAAAATCAGCTGATTTAATAAGAAAACCAATCACTTAACTGAAATCAGCGTTCAATTTTGATTATGACGAGTGATTCTTGTGGAATTCCGAGAGATGTCGTTATTTGAAGATTTTGACAAAAGTGGGAAAGCTATACCCTTCCCACTTTTTCATTTTTTACCAAATTTCAAATTTTGCTTACAATACATGATTTCGATTCAGAATTGAATGATAATCACGGAAATCAAGTTTATTTTTCAATTGGCTCTATATTTTATGAACTAAAGGTAAAAAACTAAAGTTGGGACGATAACAGCAATTTGTTAAATTTTATTTTAAAATCAGCTGATTTAATAAGAAAACCAATCACTTAATTGAAATCAGCGTTCAATTTTGATTATGACGAGTGATTCTTGTGGAATTCCAAGAGATGTCGTTATTTGAAGATTTTGACAAAAGTGGGAAGGCTATACCCTTCCCACTTTTTCATTTTTGACCAAATTTCAAATTTTGCTTAAAATACATGATTTCGATTCAGAATTGAATGATAATCACGGAAATCAAGTTTATTTTTCAATTGGCTCTATATTTTATGAACTAAAGGTAAAAAACTAAAACTAAAGTTGGGACGATAACAGCAATTTGTTTAATTTTATTTTAAAATCAGCTGATTTAATAAGAAAACCAATCACTTAATTGAAATCAGCGTTCAATTTTGATTATGACGAGTGATTCTTGTGGAATTCCAAGAGATGTCGTTATTTGAAGATTTTGACAAAAGTGGGAAGGCTATACCCTTCCCACTTTTTCATTTTTGACCAAATTTCAAATTTTGTTTAAAATACATGATTTCGATTCAGAATTGAATGATAATCACGGAAATCAAGTTTATTTTTCAATTGGCTCTATATTTTATGAACTAAAGGTAAAAAACTAAAACTAAAGTTGGGACGATAACAGAAATTTGTTTAATTTTATTTTAAAATCAGCTGATTTAATAAGAAAACCAATCACTTAATTGAAATCAGCGTTCAATTTTGATTATGACGAGTGATTCTTGTGGAATTCCAAGAGATGTCGTTATTTGAAGATTTTGACAAAAGTGGGAAGGCTATACCCTTCCCACTTTTTCATTTTTGACCAAATTTCAAATTTTGTTTAAAATACATGATTTCGATTCAGAATTGAATGATAATCACGGAAATCAAGTTTATTTTTCAATTGGCTCTATATTTTATGAACTAAAGGTAAAAAACTAAAACTAAAGTTGGGACGATAACAGAAATTTGTTTAATTTTATTTTAAAATCAGCTGATTTAATAAGAAAACCAATCACTTAATTGAAATCAGCGTTCAATTTTGATTATGACGAGTGATTCTTGTGGAATTCCAAGAGATGTCGTTATTTGAAGATTTTGACAAAAGTGGGAAGGCTATACCCTTCCCACTTTTTCATTTTTGACCAAATTTCAAATTTTGCTTAAAATACATGATTTCGATTCAGAATTGAATGATAATCACGGAAATCAAGTTTATTTTTCAATTGGCCCTATATTTTATGAACTAAAGGTAAAAAACTAAAACTAAAGTTGGGACGATAACAGCAATTTGTTTAATTTTATTTTAAAATCAGCTGATTTAATAAGAAAACCAATCACTTAATTGAAATCAGCGTTCAATTTTGATTATGACGAGTGATTCTTGTGGAATTCCAAGAGATGTCGTTATTTGAAGATTTTGACAAAAGTGGGAAGGCTATACCCTTCCCATTTTTTCATTTTTGACCAAATTTCAAATTTTGCTTAAAATACATGATTTCGATTCAGAATTGAAAGATAATCACGGAAATCAAGTTTATTTTTCAATTGGCTCTATATTTTATGAACTAAAGGTAAAAAACTAAAACTAAAGTTGGGACAATAACAGCAATTTGTTTAATTTTATTTTAAAATCAGCTGATTTAATAAGAAAACCAATCACTTAATTGAAATCAGCGTTCAATTTTGATTATGACGAGTGATTCTTGTGGAATTCCAAGAGATGTCGTTATTTGAAGATTTTGACAAAAGTGGGAAGGCTATACCCTTCCCACTTTTTCATTTTTGACCAAATTTCAAATTTTGCTTAAAATACATGATTTCGATTCAGAATTGAATGATAATCACGGAAATCAAGTTTATTTTTCAATTGGCTCTATATTTTATGAACTAAAGGTAAAAAACTAAAACTAAAGTTGGGACGATAACAGCAATTTGTTTAATTTTATTTTAAAATCAGCTGATTTAATAAGAAAACCAATCACTTAATTGAAATCAGCGTTCAATTTTGATTATGACGAGTGATTCTTGTGGAATTCCAAGAGATGTCGTTATTTGAAGATTTTGACAAAAGTGGGAAGGCTATACCCTTCCCACTTTTTCATTTTTGACCAAATTTCAAATTTTGCTTAAAATACATGATTTCGATTCAGAATTGAATGATAATCACGGAAATCAAGTTTATTTTTCAATTGGCTCTATATTTTATGAACTAAAGGTAAAAAACTAAAACTAAAGTTGGGACGATAACAGCAATTTGTTTAATTTTATTTTAAAATCAGCTGATTTAATAAGAAAACCAATCACTTAATTGAAATCAGCGTTCAATTTTGATTATGACGAGTGATTCTTGTGGAATTCCAAGAGATGTCGTTATTTGAAGATTTTGACAAAAGTGGGAAGGCTATACCCTTCCCACTTTTTCATTTTTGACCAAATTTCAAATTTTGCTTAAAATACATGATTTCGATTCAGAATTGAATGATAATCACGGAAATCAAGTTTATTTTTCAATTGGCTCTATATTTTATGAACTAAAGGTAAAAAACTAAAACTAAAGTTGGGACGATAACAGCAATTTGTTTAATTTTATTTTAAAATCAGCTGATTTAATAAGAAAACCAATCACTTAATTGAAATCAGCATTCAATTTTGATTATGACGAGTGATTCTTGTGGAATTCCAAGAGATGTCGTTATTTGAAGATTTTGACAAAAGTGGGAAGGCTATACCCTTCCCACTTTTTCATTTTTGACCAAATTTCAAATTTTGCTTAAAATACATGATTTCGATTCAGAATTGAATGATAATCACGGAAATCAAGTTTATTTTTCAATTGGCTCTATATTTTATGAACTAAAGGTAAAAAACTAAAACTAAAGTTGGGACGATAACAGCAATTTGTTTAATTTTATTTTAAAATCAGCTGATTTAATAAGAAAACCAATCACTTAATAGAAATCAGCGTTCAATTTTGATTATGACGAGTGATTTTTGTGGAATTCCAAGAGATGTCGTTATTTGAAGATTTTGACAAAAGTGGGAAGGCTATACCCTTCCCACTTTTTCATTTTTGACCAAATTTCAAATTTTGCTTAAAATACATGATTTCGATTCAGAATTGAAAGATAATCACGGAAATCAAGTTTATTTTTCAATTGGCTCTATATTTTATGAACTAAAGGTAAAAAACTAAAACTAAAGTTGGGACAATAACAGCAATTTGTTTAATTTTATTTTAAAATCAGCTGATTTAATAAGAAAACCAATCACTTAATTGAAATCAGCGTTCAATTTTGATTATGACGAGTGATTCTTGTGGAATTCCAAGAGATGTCGTTATTTGAAGATTTTGACAAAAGTGGGAAGGCTATACCCTTCCCACTTTTTCATTTTTGACCAAATTTCAAATTTTGCTTAAAATACATGATTTCGATTCAGAATTGAATGATAATCACGGAAATCAAGTTTATTTTTCAATTGGCTCTATATTTTATGAACTAAAGGTAAAAAACTAAAACTAAAGTTGGGACGATAACAGCAATTTGTTTAATTTTATTTTAAAATCAGCTGATTTAATAAGAAAACCAATCACTTAATTGAAATCAGCGTTCAATTTTGATTATGACGAGTGATTCTTGTGGAATTCCAAGAGATGTCGTTATTTGAAGATTTTGACAAAAGTGGGAAGGCCCTTCCCACTTTTTCATTTTTGACCAAATTTCAAATTTTGCTTAAAATACATGATTTCGATTCAGAATTGAAAGATAATCACGGAAATCAAGTTTATTTTTCAATTGGCTCTATATTTTATGAACTAAAGGTAAAAAACTAAAACTAAAGTTGGGACGATAACAGCAATTTGTTTAATTTTATTTTAAAATCAGCTGATTTAATAAGAAAACCAATCACTTAATTGAAATCAGCGTTCAATTTTGATTATGACGAGTGATTCTTGTGGAATTCCAAGAGATGTCGTTATTTGAAGATTTTGACAAAAGTGGGAAGGCTATACCCTTCCCACTTTTTCATTTTTGACCAAATTTCAAATTTTGCTTAAAATACATGATTTCGATTCAGAATTGAATGATAATCACGGAAATCAAGTTTATTTTTCAATTGGCCCTATATTTTATGAACTAAAGGTAAAAAACTAAAACTAAAGTTGGGACGATAACAGCAATTTGTTTAATTTTATTTTAAAATCAGCTGATTTAATAAGAAAACCAATCACTTAATTGAAATCAGCGTTCAATTTTGATTATGACGAGTGATTCTTGTGGAATTCCAAGAGATGTCGTTATTTGAAGATTTTGACAAAAGTGGGAAGGCTATACCCTTCCCACTTTTTCATTTTTGACCAAATTTCAAATTTTGCTTAAAATACATGATTTCGATTCAGAATTGAAAGATAATCACGGAAATCAAGTTTATTTTTCAATTGGCTCTATATTTTATGAACTAAAGGTAAAAAACTAAAACTAAAGTTGGGACGATAACAGCAATTTGTTAAATTTTATTTTAAAATCAGCTGATTTAATAAGAAAACCAATCACTTAATTGAAATCAGCGTTCAATTTTGATTATTACGAGTGATTCTTGTGGAATTCCAAGAGATGTCGTTATTTGAAGATTTTGACAAAAGTGGGAAGGCTATACCCTTCCCACTTTTTCATTTTTGACCAAATTTCAAATTTTGCTTAAAATACATGATTTCGATTCAGAATTGAATGATAATCACGGAAATCAAGTTTATTTTTCAATTGGCTCTATATTTTATGAACTAAAGGTAAAAAACTAAAACTAAAGTTGGGACGATAACAGCAATTTGTTTAATTTTATTTTAAAATCAGCTGATTTAATAAGAAAACCAATCACTTAATTGAAATCAGCGTTCAATTTTGATTATGACGAGTGATTCTTGTGGAATTCCAAGAGATGTCGTTATTTGAAGATTTTGACAAAAGTGGGAAGGCTATACCCTTCCCACTTTTTCATTTTTGACCAAATTTCAAATTTTGCTTAAAATACATGATTTCGATTCAGAATTGAATGATAATCACGGAAATCAAGTTTATTTTTCAATTGGCTCTATATTTTATGAACTAAAGGTAAAAAACTAAAACTAAAGTTGGGACGATAACAGCAATTTGTTTAATTTTATTTTAAAATCAGCTGATTTAATAAGAAAACCAATCACTTAATTGAAATCAGCGTTCAATTTTGATTATGACGAGTGATTCTTGTGGAATTCCAAGAGATGTCGTTATTTGAAGATTTTGACAAAAGTGGGAAGGCTATACCCTTCCCACTTTTTCATTTTTGACCAAATTTCAAATTTTGCTTAAAATACATGATTTCGATTCAGAATTGAATGATAATCACGGAAATCAAGTTTATTTTTCAATTGGCTCTATATTTTATGAACTAAAGGTAAAAAACTAAAACTAAAGTTGGGACGATAACAGCAATTTGTTTAATTTTATTTTAAAATCAGCTGATTTAATAAGAAAACCAATCACTTAATTGAAATCAGCATTCAATTTTGATTATGACGAGTGATTCTTGTGGAATTCCAAGAGATGTCGTTATTTGAAGATTTTGACAAAAGTGGGAAGGCTATACCCTTCCCACTTTTTCATTTTTGACCAAATTTCAAATTTTGCTTAAAATACATGATTTCGATTCAGAATTGAATGATAATCACGGAAATCAAGTTTATTTTTCAATTGGCTCTATATTTTATGAACTAAAGGTAAAAACTAAAACTAAAGTTGGGACGATAACAGCAATTTGTTTAATTTTATTTTAAAATCAGCTGATTTAATAAGAAAACCAATCACTTAATAGAAATCAGCGTTCAATTTTGATTATGACGAGTGATTTTTGTGGAATTCCAAGAGATGTCGTTATTTGAAGATTTTGACAAAAGTGGGAAGGCTATACCCTTCCCACTTTTTCATTTTTGACCAAATTTCAAATTTTGCTTAAAATACATGATTTCGATTCAGAATTGAATGATAATCACGGAAATCAAGTTTATTTTTCAATTGGCTCTATATTTTATGAACTAAAGGTAAAAAACTAAAACTAAAGTTGGGACGATAACAGCAATTTGTTTAATTTTATTTTAAAATCAGCTGATTTAATAAGAAAACCAATCACTTAATTGAAATCAGCGTTCAATTTTGATTATGACGAGTGATTCTTGTGGAATTCCAAGAGATGTCGTTATTTGAAGATTTTGACAAAAGTGGGAAGGCTATACCCTTCCCACTTTTTCATTTTTGACCAAATTTCAAATTTTGCTTAAAATACATGATTTCGATTCAGAATTGAATGATAATCACGGAAATCAAGTTTATTTTTGAATTGGCTCTATATTTTATGAACTAAAGGTAAAAAACTAAAACTAAAATTGGGACGATAACAGCAATTTGTTTAATTTTATTTTAAAATCAGCTGATTTAATAAGAAAACCAATCACTTAATTGAAATCAGCGTTCAATTTTGATTATGACGAGTGATTCTTGTGGAATTCCAAGAGATGTCGTTATTTGAAGATTTTGACAAAAGTGGGAAGGCTATACCCTTCCCACTTTTTCATTTTTGACCAAATTTCAAATTTTGCTTAAAATACATGATTTCGATTCAGAATTGAATGATAATCACGGAAATCAAGTTTATTTTTCAATTGGCTCTATATTTTATGAACTAAAGGTAAAAAACTAAAACTAAAGTTGGGACGATAACAGCAATTTGTTTAATTTTATTTTAAAATCAGCTGATTTAATAAGAAAACCAATCACTTAATTGAAATCAGCGTTCAATTTTGATTATGACGAGTGATTCTTGTGGAATTCCAAGAGATGTCGTTATTTGAAGATTTTGACAAAAGTGGGAAGGCTATACCCTTCCCACTTTTTCATTTTTGACCAAATTTCAAATTTTGCTTAAAATACATGATTTCGATTCAGAATTGAATGATAATCACGGAAATCAAGTTTATTTTTCAATTGGCTCTATATTTTATGAACTAAAGGTAAAAAACTAAAACTAAAGTTGGGACGATAACAGCAATTTGTTTAATTTTATTTTAAAATCAGCTGATTTAATAAGAAAACCAATCACTTAATTGAAATCAGCGTTCAATTTTGATTATGACGAGTGATTCTTGTGGAATTCCAAGAGATGTCGTTATTTGAAGATTTTGACAAAAGTGGGAAGGCTATACCCTTCCCACTTTTTCATTTTTGACCAAATTTCAAATTTTGCTTAAAATACATGATTTCGATTCAGAATTGAATGATAATCACGGAAATCAAGTTTATGTTTCAATTGGCTCTATATTTTATGAACTAAAGGTAAAAAACTAAAACTAAAGTTGGGACGATAACAGCAATTTGTTTAATTTTATTTTAAAATCAGCTGATTTAATAAGAAAACCAATCACTTAATTGAAATCAGCGTTCAATTTTGATTATGACGAGTGATTCTTGTGGAATTCCAAGAGATGTCGTTATTTGAAGATTTTGACAAAAGTGGGAAGGCTATACCCTTCCCACTTTTTCATTTTTGACCAAATTTCAAATTTTGCTTAAAATACATGATTTCGATTCAGAATTGAATGATAATCACGGAAATCAAGTTTATTTTTGAATTGGCTCTATATTTTATGAACTAAAGGTAAAAAACTAAAACTAAAGTTGGGACGATAACAGCAATTTGTTTAATTTTATTTTAAAATCAGCTGATTTAATAAGAAAACCAATCACTTAATTGAAATCAGCGTTCAATTTTGATTATGACGAGTGATTCTTGTGGAATTCCAAGAGATGTCGTTATTTGAAGATTTTGACAAAAGTGGGAAGGCTATACCCTTCCCACTTTTTCATTTTTGACCAAATTTCAAATTTTGCTTAAAATACATGATTTCGATTCAGAATTGAATGATAATCACGGAAATCAAGTTTATTTTTCAATTGGCTCTATATTTTATGAACTAAAGGTAAAAAACTAAAACTAAAGTTGGGACGATAACAGCAATTTGTTTAATTTTATTTTAAAATCAGCTGATTTAATAAGAAAACCAATCACTTAATTGAAATCAGCGTTCAATTTTGATTATGACGAGTGATTCTTGTGGAATTCCAAGAGATGTCGTTATTTGAAGATTTTGACAAAAGTGGGAAGGCTATACCCTTCCCACTTTTTCATTTTTGACCAAATTTCAAATTTTGCTTAAAATACATGATTTCGATTCAGAATTGAATGATAATCACGGAAATCAAGTTTATTTTTCAATTGGCTCTATATTTTATGAACTAAAGGTAAAAAACTAAAACTAAAGTTGGGACGATAACAGCAATTTGTTTAATTTTATTTTAAAATCAGCTGATTTAATAAGAAAACCAATCACTTAATTGAAATCAGCGTTCAATTTTGATTATGACGAGTGATTCTTGTGGAATTCCAAGAGATGTCGTTATTTGAAGATTTTGACAAAAGTGGGAAGGCTATACCCTTCCCACTTTTTCATTTTTGACCAAATTTCAAATTTTGCTTAAAATACATGATTTCGATTCAGAATTGAATGATAATCACGGAAATCAAGTTTATTTTTCAATTGGCTCTATATTTTATGAACTAAAGGTAAAAAAGTAAAACTAAAGTTGGGACGATAACAGCAATTTGTTTAATTTTATTTTAAAATCAGCTGATTTAATAAGAAAACCAATCACTTAATTGAAATCAGCGTTCAATTTGGATTATGACGAGTGATTCTTGTGGAATTCCAAGAGATGTCGTTATTTGAAGATTTTGACAAAAGTGGGAAGGCTATACCCTTCCCACTTTTTCATTTTTGACCAAATTTCAAATTTTGCTTAAAATACATGATTTCGATTCAGAATTGAATGATAATCACGGAAATCAAGTTTATTTTTCAATTGGCTCTATATTTTATGAACTAAAGGTAAAAAACTAAAACTAAAGTTGGGACGAATACAGCAATTTGTTTAATTTTATTTTAAAATCAGCTGATTTAATAAGAAAACCAATCACTTAATTGAAATCAGCGTTCAATTTTGATTATGACGAGTGATTCTTGTGGAATTCCAAGAGATGTCGTTATTTGAAGATTTTGACAAAAGTGGGAAGGCTATACCCTTCCCACTTTTTCATTTTTGACCAAATTTCAAATTTTGCTTAAAATACATGATTTCGATTCAGAATTGAATGATAATCACGGAAATCAAGTTTATTTTTCAATTGGCTCTATATTTTATGAACTAAAGGTAAAAAACTAAAACTAAAGTTGGGACGATAACAGCAATTTGTTTAATTTTATTTTAAAATCAGCTGATTTAATAAGAAAACCAATCACTTAATTGAAATCAGCGTTCAATTTTGATTATGACGAGTGATTCTTGTGGAATTCCAAGAGATGTCGTTATTTGAAGATTTTGACAAAAGTGGGAAGGCTATACCCTTCCCACTTTTTCATTTTTGACCAAATTTCAAATTTTGCTTAAAATACATGATATCGATTCAGAATTGAATGATAATCAATTATGAACTAAACGGAAAAAACTAAAACCAGAGTCATAGAACCCTGGTTGGTTCACGACATGGGGGGAATCGTCTGTCGTTGTGCCTAATTTCGGAAATAGCAGTCAGAGCCTCCAGCGGGTGTGTGATAAGTGCACCAATCAGGAAATACGTTTGAAAACTTCAACAGCCAATCACAACAGTGATAAAGGAAACGAACAGAGTAGACGATACCAGAAAATTTGAAGCTCGAATAGAAACACTGAAATGGCCGTTGAATAATTCAGTTTCTCTCGATAGATGACTCTGATTCTAGTTTCCACCACTTTGCTCCGCCCCAAAACAGTCGAAATTTTAGACATTCAGACCAACGAAACGCGGTATAGGAATTCCTCTCAGCCTGAACCAACCAGGGTTCTATGACTCTGCTAAAACTAAAGTTGGGACGATAACAGCAATTTGTTTGATTTGATTTTAAAAGCAGCTGATTTTAAAAGAAAACCAATCATTTAATCGAAATCAGCGTCATCAAGTTGGTGCGAAAACTGCACTTTTTGGCAGGGGCCGACTTTTATCAAAATCTGCAAAAAACGACATCTCTTGAAATTCACTCATGAAAAATTGTTCGCTGTCGAAATCGGGAAAATTGTCAGCGTTTGCTGCTAGGTGGCAACTGTAGCAGACAAATTTGGAAATTCTTCTGTTTACCCGTTAGTGAATTTGTTACCCTACAAAATGGCGGGGCTAGTAGATTATGGCGTCGATAGCGATAGAGAAAGTAATGAGAGCCCCAACAATTCGAGTTCTTTTTCCGTAAGTCATTCAACGTAAAATTTGTTTTACCTTTCTTTACAAAGTCGAACTTTTCTCCGGGTTTGTGGAACGCAGGTGAGCCATAAAGGGACCGAAACGAAGCCTCTGCCTAACGACGCTTCTAAGAGGACAAAAGAAACCTCTTTCGACAAAGAATCCAGATCTTCAAAATCTGGGCACTCCAACGAGGTTAGTTAAAATGCACATTAACTTCTCTTTTCTACCAGATAGACGTCGTTTATTAATTAAATAGAAAAAAAATGGAAAAAAAATGCTATTTATCTTGTAAATAAATATAAATGGAAATCCCAATAATTGTATTTACTTGAAATGCATTGTGGATCTAATTTTTGTTCGCCAAAAGCCACATCTGCCACATATCATTACCTAGGTCCACAAGAGTAGTAGCTCTAGTTCAAAACACAAAGACATTGATCGGCATCACAAGCATAGAAAACAAAGCAGAAGCAGGAACAGAAGTAGGGACAGAAACAGTCACAGCAGGAAGCGGTCTAGATCCAAAGAGCGTAAGGAACACCACCGTGATGAAAGGTAAACATTTGTTTCAATAAGTATTCAAATTCTTTGGGTTATCATTTTTATTTTGATGCATACCTTTCTCTCACAGGAAAAAGCGATGTCGGTCTAAGTCTCGATCCAGATCTCGTTCTTCAAGTTTGAACAGAAAAGATCGAAAATCTTCTCGTCGAACTCGTAGCCAAGAAAGACGGGAAAAGAAAGCTGGTAGGAACATTCTCGGGTATTCAGCACCATAATGTTACACCATTCTTTTACCTTTCTAGCTACGATAGCACGCATGGGATTGGATGTGACCAATGTTGCTGCAAGTTTAGCTATGCCTTCGTCCGAAAGTAAACATCCTTCGGTGACGAACTTGTCACCGATGAAACAAACTTCTCAATTTACCTCATCTGCTGCTGGATCATCGTCAGCAGTGTCATCAGCTGTTCAGGCTGCAGCCCAACAAGTACTGCAAAGCAGAGTAGCTGAGGCGCAACAAGTTACTGGCGTGACGTTGCCTTCCTTTTACAATCCAGCAGCGGTGAATCCCATGAAATACGCTCAGCAAATACAAAAGCGGAAACTGTTGTGGGCAAACAAGGTGTGTTTAATTTAATTTTTTTTTTCCAGTTTTCTTTGTTGCTTATATTTCCTCCTAAAATTTACAGGAGAAAAATGAGCCACCCGCTACATCAACCGCTAAAATTTGGGAGGCAACGGCCTTCACGCAAGATCAAGATGGCAAAATGACTGCTAAGTTTAAACGGCTCATGGGCATAAAAAACGATTCATCAGACGGAGGTAAAAGAAAAAAAAACGCAATGAAAAATGTGAACAAAAGGAATTTGAACTATTTTTTCTACTTGTTTGCATTCACGGTAACCAGCAGCTGCTGGTCCGTCACGGGCAGTTGATGATCGACAACCCGAATCTGCAACTGATGTATTGAAGAAGCAGCAAGAGCTTTTCGCATCACTGGATCAACAATATCAGGTTGCCAGAGCGACAACACATACTCAGAGGGGTCTCGGTCTCGGTTTTGGTTCGGCGAATTCTTCGTATCCCCGCTGATGTCAATTCACATCATGTCTGGAGATTACAATAGACCATTTATCTACATGTAACAGTTGAAAAATGAGACGGGATGTTGAGTACGTTGCTTTGACCGAATATTCATGACGTGTATTGTATGTTTAACAATTTTCTCTCATCCAAAGTCAATTGCATCATTCAGAATTTTGAACCGTCTGCATCACTTTCATGCTCTAATTTACCTGCAACCCAAACCACCCTTTATTCAATAGAAACCCTAGACAATGAGACTTTTAATTAAAATGATTGGTCTACAAATTACACAGGATGATGAAGGGGGGGAAAAATGAGAAGCAATGTTGATACTAATCAGGTCACATGACTGTCATTCAGATTTTCTTCCCATTTGCATCAATTGATTCCCACCACAGAAAATGGCACAGTCACACACTCTTCATTCAGGAAACAGAGGGAAAAGCAATCGACTGGATTTGAACCAATTGGACCAAAACCAATCCGTGCCATGAAGAAATCAACAATCAAATGGGACATTCTTTTATATCCTTAGTATTTAAAAGATTAAGAGATTAAAATGAAGGGAAGGACAAAGAGACAACCGTCATTGAGCATCTATGAAATAGTGACCTGGACACATTCTAAAACTATGAATAGATTATTAATAGTTTTTAAATTCATATATCAGTAGCATTATCAAAAAGTTAATACTAGAAAAGATTGAAATAGATATTAAAAGAGGACGGAATATAGAAATAATTTTACTTGATTACGTTAGGCCAAAAATGGGGCCATCATCTTTTGTCGTGTTAGGTTTTTTTTCATTTTATATTTTCGGTTTTTGATCCGTTGTCAGCAATGAAAATTGAAGAAAAGACGGGCGGGTCGACTGGTCAAATGTCATTCGCGTCGTTTTCATTCCTGTAATAAACCAGAAACCCAAAAATTAGAAAATGAAGATATACAAAACAAGATTGAAATTAAGACATTGTTTCTCATATAGGTCATTGCAGTCACACTAGATGTCAAATGACGTATGGCGATGAATTGAGAAAAGAGTCCCAACGAGAACTAACGGGAGAAAACAGCCAGAAAAATAACAGGGATCACGCGCGCTCTCCTTTTGCTCTTTGTTTTTTGCTGTTGTTGAAATCCCTCAGATATTACAAGTGGCGCAATACTATCGCTATCCCCGTTTGCCTCGTCTTTCTCCTATAGAAGATCGTGTTTTCATGACCCGCTTCGACAAACCTTCGACCAAACTCCCGGTCTCTGCGAGAAAAATCGGGAAAACCGGTTTGGGATAACCACATCACTACTGCCATTCCACTACATCGACCAACTAACAAGAGGGAGGCGTCCGGTCCGAATAGTTCAATTTTTTCTCTTTTCTTTCTTTTTTTTTTTACAATCTCTCCTCTTTCTCTGCCATCCATCGTGAATTTCTTACTGTTTTCGTTTCCGTCATTCCGGACGATAACACAGAAAGTAAGACATCAACGTCTAAGTTGATTGCGAGAAAAAATAAAAAATTTGTACATCCACGGTAGACTTTTCCTAGTTTTTCGTCTACATGAAATATCCTAGCTGCTGATTGAAGAAAAAAAACGGATTTAAGAACAGTCTCGTTCCGACGGGCTGGATGCAATTATAATGACTCCCATAATGATCGAACAGCTATCATCGAGCTTGGCTGACAAGATGGGAAGAACGAACCGCCATCATCTACTTCGCACAGGTGCGATATTTGGAACGTGTGATACGGTGTTTTACTTGACACGAGATGGATACGCGCTAATGATTTGAAATGAAAAAAAAAAAAAAGTAAAGAAACAAAAAATTGAAATTATTAAACTGGAACGAGAACACGCAGCGGCAAGGCAGCTCACGTCCCATGTACGGGATACAGATACACACCAATGGCAAAGGCCATTGTCCAGCTAATATATACATTCCGGGCGGCCATTGTACTTTATCTAGCTCCCGGTTCATTCCTATCCGTATTCCTTTTTTTTTTTTTTTTTTCTGGGCTACAACTGAAGAAAATAGAATAGCATAAATGTTGCACGCCATTTTTAGTTTGTCTAAGGACACAGAAAGAAATCGCAACCGGTTTTCTTTCGTGTCGTCTCTGCACATGACAGGGCAACATGAATGTGTCAAAATATGTTCTTACGTGAACTGACCTCGTCTCATATAAGAAATTCTCGAAAGAAAAAGGCAACTCGCCAAACAAGGCGCCATCGGGGGGGAAATAGGACGACCGACTAAAAAAACTAAATAGCCTACTTCGAATACAAGTTTTTTTGTTTGTTTGTTAGACCTGACCGAAGCGATTGAATCAATGGGGAAAAAAGAGAAAGAGAAGAACAAACAGCAACCTAAAAAGATAACGGATATTTTGTTGTTGTTGGCCAGCGGAAGCTATTACACTTCTTACGACTACTGCTACCCTTCGAACCCACCTCCTCGTTTTATCCATTTCGCCTTGTAAAAATGAAGAAGAAAACCAAATAATAATACTAATAATATAGGAATTGCTCCGTTCCTCCATTCGTATACGCGGTTGTCCGCACTGGCATCTGTTCCTTATAGTCAATTCCGTTATGACCACGCAACTACACCAACTTAAAAAGAAAAACAGTCAAAAGTAACCAACGTGGCAAACATATTGAAAATAACAGTTAACACCAAAAGAAAAATGTAGAAATGCGAGGGGTAATGAAATCAACCAGACATGGTCTTAAAGGAAAGTAGTAATATTAGTATGTCTATTTAAATGACATAATATGTACGTACCCATGCGAAATGGAAGAGAAAAAACGATGTTTTAACGAGGCTGCTGCCGATGGTGATGTGGATACATGGCCAGCGGCACTTCGGACCGCTCCAGGTCATCGCCCGACAGATCTAGATCGTGAACCATTTGAATCAACTCGCGCTCCTTCTTGTCATGGGCACGCAAATCTTCGGGTCCAGACGGATAGGTAGCCGCACCGCCACCCGAACTTCCTCCTCCAACTCCCAGGCCAGCCAGAGAGCTATAAGAACGTGATCGATGCTCCTGTCGGATTGAATATGAAAAGGCTCTTTCGTTCAAATGCCCTTTGCGGTAAATGCCTCCACCGCCCGACTGGCTATTCAAAGACACTTCTTCGCCATGCAAACTCATTCCGTCCATGGCGCTCAACTGGGCTGGATCCATTTGCAATGGATGAAGTGGCTGCATTTGCTGCTGTTGTTGCATCTTCTTCTTCATCTTGTCCTTTTTCTTCAGTTTCGTGAGCGTCGTCTGCTGAGAGCCTTTCGGTTGCGGAACCAACGTCGTGTAGTGCTGCTGCATTAGATAAGCTTCGTGCGGGAAATGAGCTGGAGCGTAGGACGCGATGGGACTGAGAGGACGGACCTGACTCGGCATGTAAATGGGTTCTTCGGCCGATGTCGTCATCATCGAGCCCCGTCGCATCGACAGCGGTGGAGCCATCATTGGCACAGGCAAACCCAACGCCATGGGTGGCGGAGCCATAACGGGCGGTCCGGGAGTTTGGCCAAGATGATGGGGTGGAAGAAACATCATGCTTCCGGGCGGATGTTGCAGATTTTTCGTTTTCATTTTCTTGCCGACGCCACGGGCGCTAAAAGTGCCGAATTTTAAACCTTTTGACTTTTTCCCGTTGGTGGAAATGTGCGCGGGCAATGGGATAGGCATGGGAACGAGATAAGCTCCGTGTGGCGGTGGTGGCGGCGGTTGGCGTTGGCCAGGAAAAAACGGGTAACTCATGGGATAGCCCGGAGGTGGCGGCATACCAGGGTGACCTCCTCCTCCTCCTCCTCCCCCACGATGAATTGGGAAGTTGAAAACGCTGTGTGAACTTCGTCGACCGCCATTGATGGGGCCAGTTGCTACGGAGGACATGTCGTCAACATCGCTTCCACCTAAACGCCCTCCAATCCGTTTCTTTCGCATTTTCTTAGCCAACAACTTGCTGTCCGGCTCGTCCAAACCGGTCGGCTGCACCAGGGGAGGCGGTGGTGGTGGAGCGGCAAAAGGAGCTAAAATCTGTCGGGGACGGGATGACCTCGTCTGTAGCGTATTGGGCATCATGGAAGACGTGGAAGAGCGGACGCTTCTCATCGTATTAGTCGCTTGGTTGCCACCGCCGTACATATCTGCCACAGGCGCAACTGGACCGGAAGCGGCCAGTCGGCGGGGAACTCCAGCCGAGTTGCCGGTCGATGGCAACCAAATCTTATGGTTTTGATCTCCGGTAACGATAGAAGAGGCATTGTCTTCTTCAGCCGAGCCGTGATCGAGAATCAACATCGAAACGGATGCGCTGCCCATTCCGTGGCTACTGGTGCTGCCCTCTCTGGCCGTCTCTTCTGGCGCCACTTTAGGCGACTGGCCGTTAGATAACTGTTGTTGCTGTTGTTGTTGGTAGAGTTTCCATGTTTCGACCTTTTCAATAGAGTTGAGGGTCGTGTCAGATTCTGCGCTGACGACGACCGCCGAACCATTGCTGGGCCGTCCAGTACCCGGTCTTGTGCCTTTAGACGCATTTTTGCCTTGTTGTTGTCCCTGTTGTTCTTCCTCTTCCAGGTGGTGGGCGTAAGTCGAGTCGGCGTAGGCGTGAAAACAACATCGGACCAGCGCGTTGGCGGCCGTTTCTCGTTTGCAAATAAAGACGTGACATTCCAGCACCTTGATGCCCGTCGTACGTCGCATTATGCAAGCAAACAAGGGTGGATGATGAATGTTGGGGTGCCTGGCGAATGGAGAGTCGAGCGGCAGGAAACGAGCCATTCTTCCGACGCCCAATTCCGATCCCGCTGCACTGCCACCACCACCACCACCAGTTCCCCCACCGGCTGCTGACGGAGAGGTAGACGGGACTAAAACGTAGCGGACGGCTGCACAATAATGCAGGGAGTCGATGGGAAAGAACCGCGTCACGCGCTGATGGTTTTCGTCCACATTCTCCAGCAACAACCCGTTGCTCCATACCGACAGCCAAGAGTCAATTCCTTTTGCGCCCATAGCTCCACCCTCAGGATAAAGTTCCCTTAAGGGCTCCTGCAATTTTGGGCCAAATGAACACCACAAGTTATTATTGTTGTGATTGTTATTCACCAGAATCATTATGTCTATCAAACACCTGCAGAAAAGAGAAAGAGGAATAACATAGTGATATTTACTTGAATGCCTTGGAGGCCATCTTTTGTGACTTGAGGAACAGCTGAGCCCAGGTAAAGCACTCTACAACGGCAAATGGGGGTTGGGCCATCTTCCTGTCCCTGGTTCTTCCTGCGCTGCATTGTTGATGGCCTGTTCCCTGAAGAAGACTGTCCTCCAAGAGTGTTGTAGAATCGTTGATGTTGCTGTTGCTGGTGGTACTGCAGGGTGGCCATTTCTTGTCTGTGTGTCACCCCAATTTAATGGTTAGCAACCTGCCCACTCGTTGAAGTCACCACCACTGGATGCAAGCTATCACAAAATCACAATACCCAATCAAGGATGGGATGAGGTCACCACATCCCTACTGATTCTTCGACTAAGTATACAACTAATTCCAAAGCAGATGACTGGGCAAATACGAAGATCAGGCAGGTGGGCACCACAGGAAAGCTATTTCAACTATTGTTGAAAGAAAAAGAAACACAGTCACAAACCTTGACCAGTGAACTCTACTAACGATAGCCAACGACTGAGTGGCAAATGCGATTCTTTTCCATTCGCCTTCCGACTTACGACTAACGGTGTCTAGACACACATCACACACTCGGCATACAGGTGCGCCGCAACGTAGAAGACGAAACACAACCCTGCCAGCAGAGAGGTATAGGTATGCCAACCTGTCCTCAACATTACCTGTTAACACATACACACGCGCGAGCGCTGGCAACTTCGTATGTGTTAGCAGGTGAGAGAGACAACTGGGGCTGGCTGTCAGACTTGTTCCTTTTCCTTTTTTTTTTTTTTTTTTGCCAATGTTTTTTATATCAAAGTGGCAACGCCGGATGCCTGAAACACCAATCGCTGCCTCTTTTTGGAAACGAAGGTCTCTGACGTTCTCCAATGAAAAACAAGCTTTAACCAAAGAACTGAAAGAAAAATGGCTGACAGATATCCCACTCCACCCCTTTTTTTACCTGTGACGGGTACCTGCATATTCATCTAGGAAGCCCAGTAAACCGTTAAAAGAAAAAGAAAAAGAGCAATATACATCGAGTCCATAAGTAGAATTTTGTTGTTTGAATGGATCAGAAACGTTTTCTCCAAAGAGGCGAAGCTATAGAATAGCCGGTACTCTCTGCTTGTGTATATGCATGCGACATAAGTTGAGAGGCCTAATAAAATCGAGAAAGACGAAAAACATGGCCGTAGGGCTGATGGTCGCATTCCAACCTTTCACTTGTAAACTCCTCGGCAGGTACAAACACACCACCGTCCTTTATATACTTACTAGACATAGCAACTATATTTCCATTTTTGTAAATATCTGGGCGAAAAAAGAGGTTGAAGGCGCATTTAACGGTTATTGGTCTTCTTTTTTGTTGTTGTTCCACAAGTCACGAGAGACAAAATAAAAAGTAAAAAGATGAGGAATGACAGAAAAACCTAAATTTCCATCAATTTTCGATGCCGTCAATGTGGCTGCCACGCCCCATCCATAGCCAGAAAAAGTGTTCGTGTCTGAAGGTTTGAATTTCTTTTCTCTTACTAAAAGTTCCCCTTTTTTTATTCCCTTGTCCTGTGTGTCGGCATGTGAAAAGAACGGAAGCAAAAAGAAACGACAAGACGACGACATGGCGTCGACCGCGTGTTGAAGTTGGGTTGGCACTGTTGGAGTTGTTCCGCGTGATGGATGCCGAGGATTTTGCGGTTGACCTTGAAAAACACTCACGAACGCTCTTTTAAGATCCGGATTCATTTCCTCTTTTTCTTTATTTTTTTATTTTTATTTTTTTTCTTTATTTTATTCTTTTATCGAAATATGTATATATATTTCTGATTTTCTGTATGTTTTTGAAGAAGGTAGAAGGTTACACAATAAATGGTTTGGAGGTGGGCTGATCTGGGGTGGTGATTCGTGTGCGTCATCATTGGCAGACGGGTCATGGCCATTTTTGTTTTGTTAAAAATTCCCAGAAAGGATTTCCAAATAGGATGTCCGTTTCTTATGTTCATTTGATGGAGTGCATTAAATGACAATTGAGTGCAGAGTGTGTAGACTGTATATGTTAGCTCGATGCCCCCGAGGGTGTTTAATTCATTCGCTGTTAAAAAAAAACAAAAACAAAAAAAAAATCAATGATCACATCATCATCCAATATTGAATCGACTTACCATGTCATTTCATATTTTCCTTTGCGAAATACATGGAGCAATCAATTAATAATGCAATAATTAATAATACTCACCTGCGTAGCAGGTGATTTTCACGATGATAATAAAAAATAATGATGCAGGATACATACAGAATGTTGGGAAATTCTGTTCAAACCACAGAACCCATGTTGTATTCTGTCGCCCAAAAATAAACTGTCGTGACATCTAGCGGTGATGTAATAAACTATAGCGGTGATCAGAAGTCTAGCCTTTCGTACAGAACGTCAATAACGCTCATGTTCGTTTTCCGCACTTTTCAAATAGCAAAATCAAATAAAGAAATAACAAACTAAATAAAGAAAACGTGAAATGCTATCGAATGTCTAGGATTCTGGTTTTAAGGATGTACACATGCAGGAAGAAGGGTTTTAAAAAGCGGATACAAATAGGCACGCAATATCGTTATTCTTTTTATCGGACACGAAGGTGGGGGGACATACTGGTCACGTTTCGTACAAATCACCGTAATCCTCTTACCCTCGTCCTGCTCCCTTTTATACGTTTTTTAAAGCAATTTGTTTATGAATCCTCCTTTAAAAAAAAGCCAGTTACAACTTATATTGGGGTAGCTATAGTTTTCTTGTACATCAGGCTGTGTTTTCTTTTTGCACCGTGTCCCGATGTTTTGACGAGATTGAATCACGCCAGAGGGTTCAAAATGCCTGTTATTGCCACTGCAGCCGACAGCAATGGTCATACAATTTTGCCATGTAATATTCCTTTTTTTTCCTTTTGCCGTTTTTTAATGGGCGTAGTTTTTCTTTTGTTTATTTTTCGACCCCATGATGTTGGCCTTTGCCTCTATCCGAAAAAGAAGGACCCAGCACTGGCAATTTCCATCCACATCCAAAACAGGATAATAACAGCACATCACTGTTTACTACGAAGTATATGTTAAAGAGAATTAACTGTTTTCTTCTCTACGTATATGTAGCCTTGAGTTCTTCCATCCTATCTCTACACTTGTCTTTTCGCAAACATGAAGGGGGAATCAACAAAAGTCAACAACTGAAAAAAAAAAAAACGTACCATACTGACTGACTGGCTTTTGAGTTGAGAACAGAGCACGCACGCAATCTGGCTATTTCCACACAAAAAAAACAAAAAAAAAAGGTAATTCCCTAGTTGTTTTTTCCCTGACGAGAGGAAGAATCACACCGTTCTCTGCAGTGCTGCCCAGCAGTTGATTCGGTTGTACGATTTCTTCTTTGTAAACAACAAAACAAGTTCCCATTTGCTTGTGTTCTCTACTTTTTTTTTTTTTTGCTTTTTCATTTCTTAAATAATTGGTTTTCAAAATGGACAAGGAAAAGAAAGAATATCCGAATCACATCCGGACGAGTGGACTAAACTCGATTTTTCGTTTTTGTTGTTCTTTTTTTATATATATATATTAGGAACGCACCTTCGCCATCTATCGATTGCTCGACTCACTGAGTCACGTCATCTGCTCATTCGCGCTATTTGCGTTTGCAGCCAGGAAGGGACGGTTGTGTCATCGGTATGCCATTCAACAACGTGTCAAATGCACCATACATGTGCATATTAAGATGTGAGACGGCTATGGCAACAACAGGCCACACAAGGCTTCAATTAACCCGTTCAGAAAACGGGCATTTCAATTTTTTTTCAATTCACGTTTTAGTTTGTTGACAAAGATTGAAAGAGGACAATAACGCTCTTGACATTTAAAATCCTTGTCTGAGTAGTTGGGCAAATATTCCACGTTTCGGCTTCTTTGGTTTCCAAGTCTTCGCTCCAAAACTAAATTCGTTTTGTTGACTCATTCGACTATAGAACGACTTTCTCTCTCTTTTTGACGAAGGGTGAAATAAATGAACGTGTACGTGATGCCCAAATGAAAGTAAGACAAAGGGCATTTATTTTTATGCCTCGATGAATACTTAAACAGGATTGTCGGTCGACCATATTTGACAAAGAACGACGAAGGACACATCACGATTAGCCGTAATTGTCCTAAGAATTTTAACATCATTTGCATGCATTGTGTGTGGTGGATCAAGCGCAAAAGTTGGAAAGCCAAACATGTTGTTTAAAAGTTGGCTATATTTTCTATGTCACAAAGTTCGGTACGCATTTACACGCTGAAGGACGACGGAAGGTACAGTTTTCTATTTGCTTCGTGTAAACAAGTTGGCCGACAAGCCGACTGAACTTTCAACGTCTGCCCATCCGTTTATTACACAATGATGCCAAAAATCGATCAAGCATTGGAGCAAGAATTGGAATCAGAAATACGCGCGACGGGCTGGGAATATGCGATGTAAAGAATCCATTTTTACCGATGACATCATCGATCAAGAACTTTTGACGTAACGGGGAGGCGGGGACGATTTATTAGCGGCCGTGCAACATTACGACGTTGCACTTGACGAACAAAGATCATTAAATAGAAAGTCGTAAACAAAAAATGCAAATCGAATTATTAGCACTAGTTATGATTTATTGATGTGTCACCTGGAGCGGTGAAAAGGAAATGTTAAACTTCAATAAACAGATGGAGACGGATGACGATGTTTATTGTTGCATTAGAAAGGGATATGCGAATCTCCGAAATGCTGGGCAAAAAAATAAAAATAAAAATGAAAAGATTTGATTTGAAATGACAGTTGAAGAGGGACGGACATAAATCAATACATCCGATACACCTAAAGGACAATCACGAATTTGATAATGAAATGGTGAACGAGCACTGCACTATTAAAATTGCCTTTTTTTTCCCCCGTTTGGTCGCAGCATTTTCATCGGAACGCGTTGGCTTTTTGCCGCCGTGAACGCGGGCCATCAAACGGTTCGCCCTTTTCATATGGCACAGCACACAAGAAAAACATTCTCGCTGGTAACCTCCTTCCCTTAAAGAAAAAATAAATACTTAATGGATGGTATCCTTCCTTCTTTTAATTTTTTATTGGCATTATTATTATTTTGGCGGAATTATTTGTTGGAATGAAACAGCAATAAGGGAAAGAAACAAACCGATTCCCTGTGCATTTCCCGTTGCGACATTTGGCGCGTCGCCTATACGAACTGCGTGTCGAATGAGCGTCGACAACGAAAGAAAGGCATTGTTGGATTCACGCGTGTGTGTCGTATCCATTTTCTTTGCTTTGCCAGCACGCGGATGAAAAATCTGGCGGCCGAGTGGCGAATTTCATCATTGCCTAACTGACCCGACTGCAGACGCGGAGTCGTGCACAAGTCGAAATCGGCGGACCGTACAAATCGATCCTTCATCATTTTGGCTACGTATACCTTTGTGTTACATTCTATCGTCAACCATCGAACATCGTGTACACACGGACGGGCAATTAGCAGCTGCGCAAAAGGACTTGTTATCATTGATGATTTAAAAAATAAAATTGAAATGAAATGAAATGGAAAAATTAAAAAAAAAGACCATTTTTCTCGCAGTGACTTTGAATTGAACTTGAGCGTTTGGGAGACTATGCACAATGGAACCAAGCGGACATGTGCTCCAGGCTCTTTTTTTGTGTGTTTTAGAAGGAAGAAACACGACGGCGCTGGTACTATATTATACCTTGCATTATTATTTACTTTGCAACGAAAATAGCCGCCGCGTTGCCATCGGGAAGGAGAAGAAAATAGTTCTCATCCTACAACGAATTGTTTTTTCTTCCTTCTCCCGATTTTATTCGGTTGCGCGTGCGTGAACATCAAATATCGCTTAATACTTTTTCTTTTCTTTTTTTTTTTCGAGACGGGGGGAGAAATAGCCTAGAAAAAATGAAATGATTCAAAATGGGAATAAAGGCAATTCGATATGCTAACGAAATCAGCGTCTTTCTAATTTCAACTGTTTGGGCGCGTTTTTCGAATGAATTTTTTCGACATGTTGATCATTCATCTAAAAAGAAGGGAAAGGAAATGTCAAAGATGTGGCAAAGATCCTATAGAAAAGAAGAAAAAAAAAGAACTGAAGCCCATTGTACGCGTCTAATTGAATTTCCTATATTTAAATATGCGTAAACAGGTGCGTATTACAACGGAAAACTCCTCTGGGCGAATTACCTTCTACTTTCTAAGCTGCAAGGTAAACACAATAAGCCAATCAGGTGACTTTGGGAAAGGGGAAAACAACTCGCCATCGCCATACAACATAGAAAGGAGAAACTCTTTTTCGTGGCCAAGTGAACTGGAAACAAGTCCAGTGTGCGATTATCCTTTCACGGCCTCTACATTTGAATTGAACGACCACACGAAAAGACGGACGCATTTGTCGGGATTGAGGTCCACAAAGGATTAGTTCAAATGCATACCCCCCACCCCCCCACAAAAAAAAAGAGAGGGCACTCTCTTTATGGATGGATACATATATTAAAACGAACAAAAAAGACAAGTAATAATAACACTTGGTATAAGCCTTGGGGGCCATCACGAATTCACGCGGTCGGGATCCTTCCTCTCCGTCCCTGTGCCTGGGCGATGATGATGATGACGTGTGTCTCAAAACGTACTTATATAGGCCACTTTTCTTCGTATTATTTCCTACACATAGGGGGGGATTCTTGTTGAACATCTCGAATATGATGAGCGCCTTGCTCCTGTATCTGACCACATTTATCAGGGACAATCAAAAAATAAGGGCCTCTTTTCATGATATAAGACAGGTAGAGGCACAGTTGGGCGAGTTCGTTATTATGTATGCACACACCACCACAAGAGGCAGGGTCGTTTCTCAATGAAAATGATAAGTACAGACAATTGTAGGTAACACTAAAAAATCAAATCAAAACCCAAGGTCCACTTTCACCCGAGCGCCATTTTCACGCGTCGTTTCAATTTCGTTTTGTGGGATGTCGTTGACTTTTACGTTTGAAATTTCCCTCAATTCGACCGCCAGCATTTCAGCTACCTCGAATTACGTTCACTAACGCGTCCTATAGTATAGCCGTGATTGTTGTTGTAGTAATTCAACTTTTTTGTTAATGACTTTCAAGATTTAAAACACAAAAAAAGAGAATCGGTGACACGACAGGTACATTTTAAATGATTTAAAAGGGCGTGGGGGGGGGACAAGGGCCTATTCCGGCTTTTGCGACGTTATGTTTCACCGCACCATCCACTTTTCACATAGAAAAACATTTGCACGATTTTTTCTCTCTCTCCCTTGCAGTTATTTCCCCCTTTTAAAAATAGAACCGGTTCGTTTTCCACGAAACTCTCTCTCGTTCAACATTGCCGGCATCGTGATATAGCCACGTTGAACGATCTCTTAATAGGGGCTAGAAGAGAAGAAGAAGAAACAAAAAACAAGATCTTTGTCGGTCTGTTTCTTTTACGTTTTTTTTATGTACGGCAGCGTAGCAGAGTCATTTACATAAATTTGCCAATGAAATATGGATTTAATTCGAATCAAACGCTTCTTTATATCGCCTTGCAAGAAGAATCGACTCTTTTTGATATTAGGACGCGGTGGTGCAGAGTCACGCTCCGTTACACGCAAGATTATGATAATTGGATGTATACGTACACGAATCTAGTTTTTACACATTTCCATTTCTCTTCTGGTGGTGGGACTATGCATCCTCTTCAGCCGATTCTTATTGGCTTGGACAGATCGAAAGGCCGAGAAATAATGGCGTAACGGAACAACCCGATTATTCCGTTGCGTCTGTTGCTCCGCTATAACAATTAATAATTATCTTATAGAGATGCACGGCATTTGTCAGGAAAAACATATAGGGCTATGGGATACAATCACGAAATGTACATAATTGGGGGGGGGGGATGTGATCGGACAATCCGAACCAGAGTTTCCGGAGTTTCTTCTTCTTTTTCAAAAGGAAAACTAGGCTGCCGACGGTAAAGAAATGAATACCCTGGTCTTATTTTTATTTCCCCTGCCCCCTTCCCCCCACCTCTTCCAGACATGATGCGAATTCTTTTGCGTTCATTATCTTTTTCACCTAGCGCAGGTATCAGAGCCGCATCACGTAGAACTTTCCCGTGTTCTGCCTTGTTAAAGCTGCGTAACACGATGACGTCGGCCAGCACATGGCGCACAGTCAGTCTGCGTGTGACGCTCGTGATGAATAGATTAAATGTCAGACACTGACCGACAGTACGCGCAAAAGTAGGACCCTATTCCAACGATATGATGTCATTAAGAAGAAAACATTTTTCTGTTTTTTTTTTTTTTTAATCCACGCGTTTTCTCTTTTCGTGGTTGGCTCGTAAAGCGTAACGTCAGGCCCTTTGAGGTTATCCTGTTTGAAACACGATCATCATCCAGTATGGCAGCAGATGCGCAGCTAATGCACGCAGTTCACGTGTAGTATAGTATAGTATAGTATAGTAATCACATGATTAAAACAACAAACACAGAAAATAAAAAAAGCAGCTAGAAAGTTCTCTGTAAATAAGAGATTGAAGTGTCTCGTCTGCTGGTTCATTCTTAAAATTCATTACGTACTGTATATAAAGTAGGTGGCCTGCTGGAGGCGCTCTCTGAAGAACCCTCCCCGCCGAATGGTAATCACATTTTTTTATAAGTATATTTACGTACAGTGCCTTTTTTCTCTCTCTGTCTCTCTCTCTCTCGGTGGGGTGGATACGTTAATAAAACTGGACCCCCCTCCACCCTTCCCCATCGGTGCCACAAAAACTAGAAAAACAGTTTTGCACAAAGTTAAAAAAAAAAAAAAAACTGCGTTTCAAAATAACCGGAAACCACATAATCGTTTGTAGATCGAGTGTGTACGACGACGAAAGAGTTTTGGAGAGTCTTGTCCAATCAAATATGCCATTATTTAAACACGGATAGCAAACAGAATGTAATTATATGCGCAACCCTTTCAATTGATTTAATTATTGGTTTTCTTTTCTTCTTTTCTTTTCAAAAAAAAAAAACTAAATGACGTCTGTTTCGTTTGTTTCTACACGATGCAAATTGTAGGGCTGTAGGCAAATGAAGAAGAAAGTAGGTGCTGTTGGGTTGCGCAGGTCGTCGGGGTTTTCCATCACGACGACGCTTCACCATCACCAAACTTTTTTAGGTTGTTTTGTTTTTGTTTTCAAGACGTGTCACATTTTCTGCTCTTTTTCTTAGCTGTTTCATTTTTTTCCTTTTCTTTGGCTGGAAAAAAAAAACTAGCGGCCGTTTTCAAAATAATTCCGTTTCGAAAAACAAAAAGATGTCCATCCGAGCGCTTTGATATATTTGCATTTGTTTCTATACACAACCGTCAAATCACCAAAATTATTTAACAACCAAAAGAGGAAAAAAACAAAAAACAATCACAGATGTGGTTTTTTTGTTGTTGTTGTTTTGTTTTTTTTTTTAAGGAAAAATTTCCCTTCCCCCCTTAAATTTGAATCAAATAAACATTCCCTTAGCGCAAAAAAAGAAAAAAAAAAAATGATGAAAATAGTTTAAAATTTAATCAACCAGCTGGACGGTAGCGAACGCGTGAAACGTCACTGCCTTATTATTATTATTATTGTTGTTGTGGTGGTGGTTAGTCGATTTGGATGAGGAGAGCGGCGTCAAATGGCTCCGCGACGACATGCGCGTGTGAGTCGATTTCGATCGTCTGAAAGATCGGGCGGCTGAAGACGACAACTCTTGATGATTGCCGCTAGAAATCGAGGGCGAATTGCACGGAGGAGCAGTTCGGTGCTGTTGCGACAACACGAGACCCATGTCTGGCGGAAGAGACACCGGCTGTTGCTGGTGGTGGATGGGCGTCGGGACGGCGTAGTAATGGCCAATAGACGAAGGCCCAGCTGCTGCGGCAGGAGGTAGCCATCTTTTGACGCCATTTTTGTTGTTGAAATAAAACGCAAAATTAGCCCATCAATGTTTCGAAGAAAGAAGAAGAAAAATAAAGAATTTCAAATGAAGCGCGCAAAATAAAAGGAGGCGGGGGCTGTGAAACGATGTTTAAACTCTTGTACGTATGATATACCTTTGGCTACTTCGCATCCGGCCGGGACTTTGACTCCTGGACCGTTGCAGCCGCAACTTGTTGAAATCGCCCGCTTTCATCAAAGTGGGTGGCGGTTGGAGTTGCGGAGGCGCCGCCATGGCAAGATGATGCCGATGCGGATGGAAGTAGATCCATTGCTGATGCTGATGCTGCTGTTGTTGTTGTTGTTGCTGCTGCTGAAGGTGTTGGTTGTTGTTGGGATCGATGGACGTGGCATAGGTCGGAACAGAGTGACGGACGAGCGAAGCACCTGGCGGCGCATCGTTCCAGCAATAGCCGGCCCATCCGTTTGACACGGCCGATACTGGCGGCCCAGCGTTGTAGCGGAGCCGGCCGAGGCCGGAAGCATTTTTGTTATTGTGTCCGGTCAACAGGTGGAAAACGGGTTGATGCAACGGCTGCTGGGATGCAGCCGGACCTTCTTTCGGGTAAATGTTGCGCGTCAATTCTTGTCCGGATTTGGTCGGGATGAGGAACGTTTGGCCGGAATGAGGAGACGACGTCGTCGTCGTCGTCGTCGATGGTGGTGGAGGAGGAGGAAGGGGAGTAGGCGATTGAAGTCGGGTCGATGAACGGAGACGGATCAACGACCGGCCTCGCGATTGCAGTTTCAACGGATGCTGCTGGCCACCCCGGTGCTCCTTTTCGCTGGCGGATCGTTCGCTATTGAGAGAAAGTGTGCTCAGAGGCGGCGGAGGGAGGGCAGCCGATGTGGGCCGAGTGGGAGATTTTCGAGACGACGAAGTCAACTTCATCAGGAACGACCTCGTCTTGGACGGATCGCGTTTCGATTTGGGCGCCTCCGTCGCAGTCGATTGAACCGGAAGCAATTCCGTCAGACTTTTGGAAAATTTCGATTTCGATTTCAATTTCTTATTGTTGTTGTTGTTGTTATTGTTGTTGCTGTTGGATTTGATGCTCAGCATCCCAGTGGATGACACGAAGAGGCCGTCCAGTTGGGAGGCGCTGCTTTGCGGGGCGCTCAAAGTGGAACAGGCGTCGAATTTGCACGACTGGCGCTCAGACGACCTGCCACGTTGGTTGGGTTTGGCGTTGCGGCGCGACGCTTCCGGAGAGAGGTGACGCTGCTGTTGTTGCTGTTGACGGAAGGGCGCACCGAACGACCAGCGCGACGTTTTGGCGGGCGGAAGCGATTGCGGCAGAGGCGGCGGCGGCGGAGACGGCGAAGTGGAGGCGTCCGTCACGACGGCCGGCGACAAGGCCGTGACCGATGGAGACAGCGGCAATTCGGGCGTCTGTAGACTCAGAATGCAGGACGGCGGCGAAGAGCAAGTCGAATTGGATGAGCCGGAAGACTTGCTTTTGGACAGCTTTTGATGCATGGCTACGCTCGTGTCGGATCGCTTCAATCCGGCGGCGACGCCATCGACGCCACCACTGATGATGATGCGACTGCCGTGTCCCTGATTGCTGTTGGTAATGGCCAGGGCCGTATCGAGGCGGGCCATCTGATCGCCGCAAGGCATGCCCTTCTTCTTGCTACTGCTACTGCTACTACTGTTGCTGTTGTTGCTGTTGCTGTTGTTCAACATTGCGCCGGATGTTGCGGTCGGCACAGAGCCGTTGCAATGGCCGCGGATAGCGGCGGCAGCGACGGCAGCGACGTCACCGCCAACGGCGACAGCCGACGCCGTCGATTTCTGCTTCGAGACCTGCAGGTGCGTCAGTCCGTCTCGCGTCCGTCGCTGGATCAAACTCCATTCGGAATGCTGGCGCTCCAATTTGCGGATGATGTTCTGAGCTTTGGCGCCGCCTGCGGCCGACGGCGTCGAATGTTTCGAATCGACCAGAATGGCATCCAGCGTCCGCCTCTCTTCCCGGTCCGACCACGACTGGATCGAGACGGCAGCCGCTTTCGGTGCCGGCCCATCACCGCCAGCTGACGCTTGACTGACCTTACGCTGACCGCCCGTCTTGGCCGCGTCGTCGGCCGCGCCGGCCGCCGTAGCTGCGCATGACGGCGGTGGGAGGGCGCGGGTGGCGGCCGAGGCCTGGATCTTCTGGCAGAGCAACGTCAGAATTCGCGCAGACTCTTCGCCGCTGCACTCAAGCGCCAGAATGTCCAGCGCGCTGTCGTCGGCTGAGCGCAGCGTCAACAGCACCACGTGGCGGCCCAGCGCGGCCGGGTGTTGGCACGACAGGATGTCCGACAGCGGGCAGCGGATGCTGGGCAAGAGGACGGCAGTCGTCTGCTCGGCCGAGTCCGAATCGCACGAATCTCCGGCCTCGAGCGTCTTCTTCTTCGCGCCTCCGCCACGCCCTTCGTCAGATTCTTCCATGTCCGAGCTGCTGCTGTTGACTCCGCTGCTGCACCCGCCGGAATTGTTGTGCGGCCGGATGGACGTGTCGCTGTCCGACTCGAATCCCTCGTCGCTCTTGACATTCTGCTGACTTTGCATTGCGCTGAACGAGGCGCAAGCCGATGAAGACGACGTCGTCGATGAGGCGCAAGACGACGACGACGACGACGACAACGACGAAGAGGAAACGGCCGGAACGATTCGCAATCCGCGTTCGCTCAATTTCAACTTCATCCAACCGACTTCCGGCAATTGACTTGTCGCGCCGGATGAATCGCAAGTCGTCACTTCCTTTCTGACTTTGGCCAAAAACTGCGACGCGCACTGATTCAATTGCGGATGGGACGAGCCGGGAATCAAGCGCTGCCGGTTCAAACATCTCACCTGACATCCGAAATCGATCGTTTCCATTTTGTTGTTTTGGTTTTCTTTTGTTTTTGAATATTCAAATTGTTCTCGTATACAGAAAAGAAGCGGCCAAACAAATGAACGTATCCGCCCTTAGTTGAATGTTATCTTATCTGAACGATCCACCTCTAGAAACAACGTTCAAAATAGTCGATCTCGAAACGTTGAACATTGACGTCTAATCTGAATTCGCATGAATGAAAGAGCGTAGACAATGTGTCATTCACCGTCACTGTGGAATGCACTTTCACCGCTGCGCTGCCTCGATGGCATCTTTTGATTCTTTTGTTTTTGTTTTTGTTTTTGTTTTCTTCTCTCGATTGAATGGACACACAGTCGCGCGACGAATGGCACCGGACTACGACACGCAAAAACGTGTAAATATAAATGGCCAAAAAACAAAAAGAACGAAACAAAAACAAAGGACAACGTGTGGATTCGCTAAGAGTCGGACGACAACTGAACGGAAACGGGCGCCGTTCCGTCGCCTTTAGCTGCTGGGCCGCGTCACGGAGCGACCTCTTCCAGCACACGGACAAAAGCCTGCAGCTAATATGGGTGTGGTTTCAGGTACCAAAAAAAAAAATCCAAAATAAACACAAAATAAAAAGAAGATAAGACGAAGGAAGAAGAAGCAAAAATGAGATGAAAAGATATGAAAGAAGAAGACGCTCTTCGTACGAGTCGGGGAGAAGAAGAAGAAGAGAACGTGCTTCACGACTCTTTATTTCACCGCCTGCGGCAGCTCTCTCTTGTTGCATACTTTGAACAGATAGACAGCCAGAGTGTGTATTCATCGTTCAGCGCATTTCTTTCCTATATAGCCTACATTTGATCAGTTTTTTTTTTTTTAAAGACGCACCTTGCTCTAACTCTCTCCATTTTTATTTTTATTTTTTTTCGACGCGTGTAGATACAGAGTCCATTCTTTTTTTATTGTGTGTACACGAAAAGAAAAAAAAAAAAAATGCTCCCGCTCGAATTGATGCATTTCAGTTGGGGCAGGTACTCCTAACATTTTTTGCGTCAAAAACGAAAAGAAAAAAAGAAAAAAAGAAAAGATGACGACGTTTCTTAAAATTTTCTTTCAGTTGTGGTGGTGGTGGTGGTGTAGTGGTTTAGTTGGGGAAAGGCCTCGTTCACTTAACATTTATGTAGTTGCTCGTGATTGGCCCATTATTCGCAAGGCACAAATTTCTAAACGAAAATCATCATCAAAAGCAAAGGGAAATTTTCTCTAATAGCTTCAATTTTATCGTTCAAAAGTTTCCGATTTCGAATCGAATCCCGCGGCGACTGAGAAGATATTTTTAGGACACCAAATTTCAAGCGGATTTGGACCACCCCACAAAACTTTTAGTTGAAAAAAAAAAAAAACAAACAAAAATCGCGCAAAATAACACGTTGGTGACCAAAAATCTTTTGTGTTGCTACAGCGGCTGGCTTCAATCCACAAAATGAACACACACAAACACACGCAAATAGACTTGAAATGAAACGGTAGAAGATCAAGGAAGCCGAGTTCAAATCTACTCGTATCGCCAGAAACAAAACGAAATGTCGAACAGAAATGTCGCGCAAGTCACTGACCGACTAAACTCTTTTCTTTTTACGCTCTTTATATGGTCATTACAGATGCAAGCCCCAGTACAGACGACATTCAACTCGATCAATCAAGACGCGTTAAAGAGAGAAAAAAGAAAAACAAAATATATCGATGCACGCAGCGGACGTGGCAATCGATACATGAGAACGGATCGTTCATAATCGCACAATGTCCTCGCAATTGCTGTCGCTTTCTTTCCATGGCGGTGCATCGTATTTCAGATACGGTCGGTGATCGCGTTCAGCAAATCAACCCGCGCCTTGATTGCAAGTCTTTTTTTCCTTTTTTAAATTGAAAATGACAATGTTGCAATCGACTAAGTTGCGTTTTTTTCTTCTTTAAATACACAACAACAACAAAAAAAAAAATAAAAAAGGAAAAAGAAAAGAAAATGGGACGGCTTTGCAAGAGAAATCTGGGGTGAATTTGTACACCTTTTTTTTCAGGACTCACCGCATTCTCCGGTCACGGAACCAGTCTTAATAGTACACCCTAATATACTACTATATTAAGACACAACACACGTAATAGCACAAATAATAGAAGATAGAAGACGACTTTCCAGTTGAAAGACAACAAGTTTTTTAGTTTGTGTTTTTTGACAAAGATTTTCGATGAAAAAATAACACATTTTTGTTGGTGGACTTGTCAAAATGTGAAGGGGACACAAGGACACGCGTGACAAGCAGCAAACGGTTTCTACAGTCGAGATGATCCAACGTTTTGATGGAGAAAAAAAAAACGGAACGAACGAACGATGTCTAGTGGCCAAAACAGGAATTTTCAGAGAGGAAGGAAGGAAGAAACGAGTCGGTTGATTTGCTTATCTTCTTCCTCCTCTTCTGGTCATCAACGGGACACTAAAACTAAACCGACCGCATCGATTTTATACAACATTTTCTTTTTTTGGTCTTTTTATTCCCTTCCGAAAATGATATTTCAGCCAGGAATAAAAGCACAAAAAAGAACACACACACACACACACACACACTCAAATATTTTATTTTAACGTAGTTGGCTCGTTTATTCGAGCTTGAAATTGAGGAAAGTCATGGCAAACGATAATGATGCCACGCAAATAAAAATACATTTCTTTTTTCTGCATACCCCCCACCGTCGTCTTGATCATTTAAAACTATTCAAAGAAGTAGACCCTAGCCGAGAGGAAGACGATGTCATCAAATATTATTACTAACAATTCCCTAACTGCTTGACTAGTTGTTCCGCTTTTTTTTTTTTTTTCTCTTTCCCTATTTAAAACCAACATCCCCCTCCCAGCACAACCCCAGAAAAAAAGAAGATCAAGTGTACGGCCATTAGCCAAAACAACAAATCGACACACATGAAAAACTCTTTTTTGAATTTTTCTGTCAGTGATGCCTTATCGAAAAAAATAAATAAACAAAAACTGGAACACGAAGGACTTTGCCGGAGCAATTCGCCATTCCGCCACATTTGTCTGTATATAGCGAACTAATCGAGTGTGTGTGCGCGCATTACATCACGCATCCATCCAGTGAGATACATGTTGTGGAAAAACATTTTTGCGCTCAACTACTGGCCTCTTTTCTTTTTGACGCTACGTAGAGCGTCAATGTTTTCTCGTTTTTCTTCCCACGCCGTTCCCGTTGCCCCCCCGTCGATGTTCCAAACATTATCGTACGTCTTTCGGTATACGGCGTACACATCGCCTAGTCCCGCTATTCGCCATCGATAACTCGGCTCGACAACTGGTAGCAGTGCGCGCGTGACAGCAGCAACCAACTGATGGCACACGGTCCGTTTTTTCTTCAACGCCCCCCTAAAAATGAAATGTTCTCTGTGGGGATCTCTCTTTTTCCTTGAGCCAATCAGACTAAATGATTCATTTCGCTAATATCGAGAGAAAAGAAAAAAATGTAGTCAGCGTACAACATTCGCCGAGTCAAAGTTTGGCCAACGTGCCAATTCCCATCACCTCCCTGAGAATAGAGAGAAACTCCTTCTTCTTCTTCCCCCAATAAACAGAGTCTATTTAATGCTATGGGATGTCTATTATCTCATAATTTATGGGGGAAAACATTTAGAATTTGGATACTATAGAGTCGGGTGGGCCGTGAGTTGCGGGAGCGCAAAACAGTTCAGTTAAGAGAAGACCCCCCTCAAAAAAAAAAATAAAGCAAAAGAAAAATGAGTTATGTCTCTGTGTGTTCTACTTTTTTTTTGTTCTTATTGGCCCGTAACAGGTGAAAAAGGAAGAATATGAAAATGAAGCATCGTTTCCCCTCATTTCCAGCAAGAAGAAAAACACACATTTTCGAAAGTTTTTTTTTTTTTTTTAAAGCGTTTGTGCTGCATGTCGGAGGGTATGTACTGCATTTGAAAAGGCACACACGCGAAATGGATAGCGCATGGATGGGAACGGATGTGATGGATATCCTTTTTCTCTCCTCGAGGCTGGTCTATATAACAAAGACAAATCAAAAGACGAGTAAACAAGGGCAACTACTTTTTATAGGACGCGGCGCAAGGCGCGATGAGAAAACAACGGAGCCCACCAATCAATCGGAAATAAGGCGCCGAGAAAATGAGAGTTGCCACGGCATTACACAGGAAATTAAGGTGAACATCTTTTTCTTTCTTTCGATGAAAATGAGAGAAAGTTCCGTCTTCCGCCTCTCCTTCTTTTCGTTTCCCTCTTTACGTTGAACACAGCGAGAGGCCAAATTGAGGACGATAATCCCCACCCATGCAAAAAAAGAAAAAATGTGCGACTCGACATCCGAGTTTGTTATTTCGCTCATTGTTTGTTTTTAGTTCCAACGGAAAGAGAGAGAAAAGACTGTTCGGAAACGACCTCTGGTTCCATACCGGCATCCGAGGAAAAAGTTGCAACTGCTTTAGCGGCAGGGACGGGAGGATGTGTGGGTCTGACTGGGTGACCTACTTCATTTTCATTATACACGGGGCTCGTCTTCTCCTCTCCAGCCTTTCCTTTTTGTACGGAGCTCACTGATTGTTGTTTCCAACATAAATCTTAATGGCAAAGAAGAAGGGAAGCGACTGTCGACAACAACCGCAAGACACGCGGGGTTTATTAAGACGATGGCAGCCGAAGAGACGCTCAAACAAAACAAAAAAAGGGGCCATTCACCTGAGGCAAAATTCGAGGATCGTTTCATTTCGCCATTTTCCTTTTTCCACTTGTTAAACACGTAGAGATTTGGAATGTTATCGACTACTACTCTATAGTACAACACGTCAATAACTCGTTGTACGAGCGTCAATGTCTATGATTTTCAGCCAAATAAAAAATATAAAAAGGGGAGGAAATCTGACCGGGAGAAAGATGGCAGCTTCTTGGTGGGGAGTGGGTTCACCTGCGCAGGTTGCGCTCTCATCTCAAAATGAACTGTCGTGAAAAATGTGTTTTGCCTACGATATTCGAAACGACGTATACACACCAGCTGCTATAAAAACATATCTGCTAAGCGAGATTATTATCAGCCACGTATACTTGTCCAAATCGTTTCCCCGCCCCTCCTTTGCAATCTTTTAATGATGATAGTCTCATTATAACCATCTGGTCCTATTTTTTTCGGGGGGGGCTCAAACAATTTCACTCGTCCTTTATTTTCATTTTGCCCTTTTTTTTCAGCTTTTTCGTCCCCATCTTTTTTCGTTTGTAATAAATCCCTACCCCCCTCACACACACACACAAAAAATGTTATTATAGAGCGTAATCATTAGCGCGCACATACACACACGAAAGATAAGCAGCAAAGGTTAGACATGATTACCGGCGCGCGGGAGTGAACCGACATTTTTGGGTTTTTTTTTCGTTGCATTTTCACGACCTTTTAACTTTGTTCCTGCAAAGCATTGGGCCGTCGAAAGAATTCTCTTTTTTATGTTTAAAAAAAAAAATAATGATGACGTGACCTCGGCTCTGATTGGGTGTCCGTGGCATCTTGCCGAGCAAAAAAAAAAAATCCTTTTTTCGCTAGTGTCATGCGAGATTCACGCGCACATACAAAAAAAACAAAAAAACAAAAAAACAAATGCCAACGTTCCATAGAGTCTATTTCTATTTGCAGTTTTCCAATAATATTTTTTTACCGTTTGGCTTTTCTTTTTGTTGTATTAGACACGGAGAAAATCATTAGGAAGCGAACTGATGTCGTAGCTGTGCGTGATCTGGGCCATTGCCTTCAACCTTACGAAAAGGAAAAGAAAAAGACAATGGAAAAATAATCAAAGGAGGGGGGTAGGAATTGGCGGTCATCAAGGCACGCATCCCAGGGCGCATTACCATAATCTATAAACTTCTTTTGTTTTTCCTCCATGTGTTTTTTTCTTTACGACCGCGAATGCCTTCCTCTAAACTTTGCGGAACTCGCGAAAATAGGTAAAGTTTTACATACGGCGTTTGATCACGTGATTACGAGCACGAGATTACGAACAAGAATTTTCAACTACACAAAAAGGAGTTCAATTGTCTTCTTTAATGGTCGAAATTCGACAGCGGTAGCAGCCAAAGAAGAAGAAGAAGAAGAAGAGAAAAAAAAAGTGGGTTGGATTTCAAAACGGAGCGTTTCGGGATCATTTAGAAAAAATATTCTCTTTAGGGCGTATCCCCCAATCTGACTATTACCGAAAACGGAAAATACCCTTTAACATGGGCTACGTGTAATTACAATGAATTACATCCAATAGGACAAAACCATCGAATTCCAATTGTATATTTAAAAAAAAACGTTAACGAGGCCTCTAAGGTTTTTCTATCAATCCCGGAATATCACGCACCGATGTTTAGACGACCGACTGTGACCGGCAAATATGTTGGCGTGTACAGAGCCCCTTAAAAAACAAAAACCAAAAACCACGAAAAAGGTAAATCAACGTCACAACAACATTTGGCGGCTCCATCGTCCATTTCATAAGAAATGTTCTCGTTTCTCTCTACTTGCGCACTGTCAAAACGCTTGCTAGAAAATACCGTTCATTTTTGTCGGTGTTAAAAACATTGAACGACAACATGAAAACCTGTGGTGATGGTCATTAACCTGTCTTTAATGGAAACCTACTATACAGATATATATACATACTACTACTCAATATTTACTTGAAAACGTTTCGAAAGTATTCGTTACGGGAAAAGCGAAAAAGTAGAGGACGAATTGTTTTTCTTTTTTCGTGAAAAGAAAAAAGAGAGGGACGGATAGTCGTGATGACTGGCGTGCGGTTGCTATTAGTTCCGGCCATATGGCTTGCACAAATAAAAGCCGAGAAAAGAAAAAAATAATTCACCGACGTTGGATCGTTCCAAAACGCATTGGCCAGCCGACTGAAATGTTGATCGCATGTCCACCTGTCGTCACCGCGTCCCACTGTTCCATTTTCCCTTCAAAAACTACGGTTCATCAATTTTAAATAGTTATCACATTTCTGCAGCAATTTTCAGAGTTATTTGCATGTCCCTTAAACAAGTGAACGACATCTTCAATGTCGAAAACAAGATGAATATTTAGAAGAAGAAAATAGCAGAGACTCTCCTCAATTATCTTTTGGAATGTGCGCCAGTGACGTGTGTCCAGAGCACTCGGTACAAGGAGAAAGCGTGTCACGTAGCGTTACTATTTGATCAAGACACCAACAGATGGCCTACATAGAGGCTGCATTACGTTACAAATCAACCAGATGAACGAAAAGCACCGACAAAGGTTGTTATGCATACGCACACAACTCACACAAGTTATCGAATAGGATAACAGAAAAAGGGAGAGTTTGTTTAACGACTTACCGTTTGTTGAACACGTTGATCTCGTATGACCGCAGCAGCCATCACTTTTACTTGGTCTCAACAGCCACACAACTTTCTTCTCCTCTTTGCATGAAATTCAACAACTTTCCGGCTAAAGAAAATCACTTTGTCACGCCTCACGTTTCAAGATGTCTAGGCGCAGTAGGTGAGAGTTGTTGATTGCCATTTCCAGCCAGTCACTAGGTGACGACGTGGTAAACATGTGATGGTCTTGCTGCATCACTCACTTGTCGACTAACTTTAGAAATTCCTCCATTTTCAGTTCAATAGGCCTTTTTTTTTTAAGAGTTACGTGCATAGTTTCAAGTTAAGAAAGTCTGAAATGATCAATTGCTGATTGCAATAATTTCGTTTTTTCCGGTCGCTGCAGACACGCTGACCACTTTACAACGCGGATTCGCAATTCTGCACGTGGTCCTATCCGTTGCAGACGAACATTGTGCTATCGACGTTACTCGACGGCGCCAAACTTCCATCAGTTTTCAACCTGTAACAAAACTCGTTTTAATTCTACGGTATAATCAAGTGATATCTCCTACTGGCAACGCAACAAGTTAAAGCTACTAAACACATTTTTTTGTTGTTGTTGCACATTTTCAAGAAGCGCACTAACAAAAAGGGGAAGGGTAAGGAAACACGAAGTCTTTCAGATAGCCTCACAACATTAGGAGGGTCGCCCATGTCTTGATTTGTGTAACTGTTTAATCGTATTAATTAGTTACACACCAGCTGGTTTCTTTTTAAACATAGCATTGGTGCATATTTTTTCTTTTTTGAATTTCGGTAAATTTTTTCAGCTTCACAGCTTGTTACATTTTATGCGACTTGATAACTGGGCTGAGCTGCTGACGTGCTAATTTTCTAATTATAGCCCAGACAGTGTCCCAATCCCATAGGTATAATTCAACAGGCGGATTGGTACGTCCATCAAACATTTGCTTCACACGGACATGCAAATGAACCGTATCGAAGAAACGAGCCAATATGCAATTTTTCTTCATCTTCTTTAAGCAAGTTGTTGTTGTTACCCTGTACTGGTGTTATTGCTCTTGCAACCTTTTCGTTTTTAAAAATATTATAAAATAATAATAATAATAATAAACTCGGTAGAAAGGAGACCGAAACGAAGTAATAAAGATGTGACAGAAAGTTCAAAGGTCTCGTTCTTTCTCTTTCACATCAAATGGGCGACGGTGCAGACATCCGGATGATAAAACCTGGTCGTGCAAAGGGTTAGACATGTACTCCGTACATGTCGACTCTTTAAAAAAATGTAAAAACCCCATCTTTAATCATCTGATCGAATGGCTGTCATAACTGCACCATCGTCAGGGAGAACGAGGGCGTCCAAGTGCAAAAGAAATAAGCAAAGCTTTCTGGTTTGTCGTTCACATATCAGCTGTTTGACGCAGTTCTCGTTTGTATCTAGTCCACCTGGGGCAACGGTACTGAAACACGAAATGTTTTTAGATTTACCTTTATTTTTTTTTCTTTTAAATTCAGCGCAATTGGTCGTCGTCTCGGCTCGATTGCGGCCCAGATTTGATTCCATTCTTGCCTCCCATATGCCGTTGTTCCTGATTGGATTGCACAGGACCAAAAGATGGGCTTTGAAATTAAATCAGAGTCAGCGTGCCACTTCTGGAACACCACCACGGACAATCGTCAAGGTCTAGTTAAAAGTCAATACCAAATGGCTGTATAGTATTAAGTTAACATGGATACCAGAAATAAAAGAACAACAACAAAAATTAAAGGGAACACTTCTACCCCTTTTAACGAGAATTAAAGCGGAAATCCGTGTGGCAGAAACGTGCGAAAACCACCACCAAAAATTCGATGTTTGTTTCATTCCTTCCCGCTAAGCTATAAACAGCGAAATCAACAAAAATGAAGTCAAGTCTTAAACAAAGAAGAACAAAAATTATCTTGGGAGGAAAAACCACGCAGAAATGAGCAATATGTGCAGCAAACGCTGTGTTTCGCCATTTCCTGGCTACCAAGGCCAACAAAACACAATCAAGTTATCTTTTATTTCCGGTTTCTGCTCGACAGGATCAATTATTCATCGAAAAGCTGCTCTGGGCTGTTCCAACGGTTAGCCACTGGATTACGTGCAACCCCTATGGGCAAAGCGACTTGTATACAATTGACGATTACGTGACATAATCTGATTTGACTGGAATCGCTTTCCGTCAATTTTCGGGCTTACCGGCGACGAAGCAAACCACACCCGCATCGATTTGCTAATAAAGCGATTGTAATGGCCCGCTTTGCATTCGAATTGGCATTTTTCGTTGCAGCTACTCATGGTGGGTTCCAAATAATTGTGGCAAATAAACAAAGCCATTTTCACCATAGAAATAAAGACTTTCGTTAAACATTTGAAGTCAAACAATTTTTTTAGTTAAAACCTGACGAGGCCAAATAGCTCGATCCCAAAACCTAAATATTGGCAAGCACATTTCCCTACGATGTTCATTTCATTTTGGTTTGAAAACGTTCTGCCATTGCAACAAGTGGGAGGTTCAAAAATGGTATAGGCCACGCCCTATTTCAAAGCTCATAGGAATTGTTTCAAATCACGCGGGTTAAACTGAGCATGTATCTCATGCACTGATCATTTCAAAATGGGAGCAACTGCATTCAAGCGGATCGATTATAGCAAACCATATTACCCCTTATACGGCGGTTCAAACGGAAGGCCACCTGCCCGAAAGACCAGTCCACTGGGGCCACGCAAACCATTACAGAGTGGCATGGAACATTACCTCTTTCTCCATTTCCTCCAAATGCATGACGGCTTTCCCTTCACGCGATCTCCCACTAAACATTTTCGGTTGAAATCCTCTGTTCTGAATATCGCCTGTTTTGAACAATATTTTTACATTAGGAAATGTGAGGCAAACCAATTATTCTCTATTATACCATCTTAATGAGCCAAAAAGAATGCAGGTGGGCTTAGACTTTGTTGGATCCAGAAAGATGATTTTTCTCCGGTCAGCTCAACCTCGGCTGGTTACAAAATCTCTGTCCCCCGCAAATCCTACTAATCGTAAATCTCTTTCTAATCGTTGCATAATAGTTGAAAAATACCCTAAAAAATTACATTCACAAGTTACAACGGCCTGGTCAAACAATACATTTCCCCCCCAGCTTTAATAGGAAAAAATGAATACCTACAGTGATGAAAACAGCTTCGTCAACTTTAATTAACGTCATTTGTAACGCTAGATGGCGTTGCGTCCAGATTTATCAACAGTTTCACCCACCTATGGCAATTTTTTACAATAAGAAGTTGAACAAGGCAGGACTTCGATCTGCTTGATTTCCCACATTAGCTTGACAACAGCTGCATAAAGAGGGTGTCTTAAGATAGAAGTTGAAAATCCAGTAAAAACTATGATTTTTAGAGTTTTTTTACTTTTATTCTTGTCCACGGAATTTTCCGTATTAGCTCATCGAATCCTCATTTTGTCACCAATCGCATCGTACAGTCACGCCAACTTCATAAAACCAGTGGTGAAAGGACTGGTGGAACGCGGCCATTTCGTCACCTATTGGAATGGATTGCTATCGGAAAATCAGGCGACGGACTTCCTTAATCAGACAACTAATTTACGTCTACTTTACTCACCGGAAGTGCATGCAATCAGCAGCGGCAATATCATTGATTTTAGTGTTCGAAAGAAACCCAACAACTTCATATTTGGCCTGCCAAAAAGAATGGAGAAATACTGTGAAACCATCTACCGAGATCCAGTCTTCCATCAGCTGATGGATTCACAGGAGAAATACGATTTGATCATCTTGGAAGCAGCTCTAAATGAATGCAGTCTTCCGCTAGTCTATAAATTCGATTTACCTTTTATATACATCATGGGTTCCATGCCCCTGCCTTGGCATCTAGAGGCCATCGGATCACCACTGGCCTTTGACCATTATCCGCAAATCAGTTCAAACTATGCGGATGAGATGAATTTTTGGCAGCGAACGTACAACACCCTGTCCGGCATTGTTGCCATATATTACTGGCGATGGATGGTAATGCCCGTGATCGATCGCCTGGCCGCAGAGATGTTGCAAATCGAAAACCTTCCAACGATCGAAGAAATCGAGAAACATTATCTGAACCTCTTGATACTCAACACTAACATGGGCCTTAATTACCAGATGGCAACAACGCCAGTAGTGATCCAAGCTGGCGGTATAAACCTCGGTCCGGCTAAACCGCTACCAGACGACTTGGAAACATTTGTGAATGGCTCCGGTGACGCTGGATGTATCATCGTTAGCTTTGGTACATATATAAAGAACTCTGAAATTCCCGATGATGTGCGTCGCATTTTCCTGTCGACATTTGCCCGGTTGCCCCAACGCATCCTGTGGAAATGGGAAGACGATAAAAAGATTGGACACCGCGAATCAATTCCATCTAACGTCAAATTAATGCCATGGTTACCGCAAGCCGACCTGCTTGGACACCCGAAAATGCGTCTGTTCATCACGCACGGCGGAGTCAACAGCATCCAAGAGGCCGTGTATCATAACATCCCACTGATAATTCTACCCGTTTTAGTCGATCAGCCTCTCAACGCCCAAAAAGCCCAGGATGACGGTTATGCCATTCGACTCGATTGGGACAATTTGACAGAAGAAATTCTATTCAACGCCATTGAGCAGATCCTCACCAATTCAAGGTATTCGTCAACATGTTTACCTTTGATCCAATTCTGATGTTTTGAAAATGTTTCGCAGCTACGCGGAAAAGATGGAAAAAGTATCGGAGTTGATGCGCGATCAAATGGAAACGCCATTGGATCGTGTCATTTACTGGATTGAATACATTATCCGTCACAAAGGCGCCCCCCATCTGCGGACGGCTTCACGCAAGCTTTCTCTACACCAGCGTTTTCTCTTCGACGTGATGCTCTTCGTTGTCTTGGTCGGTATCTTGATGTTTTCCGTACTCACTCGTGTTTTGCGCTACTTCAGCCGCAAAGGAAGAATTCAGAAACGCGACTTTAAAAAAACCAATTAATAATAGAGCTAAACACGGAAATGCAATACTTATTCCGTGGATATGAAACCAGTAGCGCTAAGATGATTCCCTGTAGCTTTTAGTTGTTACCGTACCAAAACAATGTCGCTGTGACTTAATACTTGGTAAATCCTTCCGTAATGTATTTAGGAACATCAATAAAGAGAAATAGCCTGAAACAAATGCAGAACGGTCACCCTCTTGAAAAGAAAAACAGGGGGCACTCCACTTCAAACCCAGTCATGTTAAGTCATTACCTCAGTCTAGAATGCGGGTTGTCCCCGGATGGGATGTCGAGCAGGTAGGAAAACGTTTTCATTAATTTTGCCGATGTGTTTTTATCAGCAAAATTCGATAGAAGACATTTTGTATGGTCGGTCCTTCGATCTAAACAACAACCAAATAATAATCTGAAATATATCAAGTTTAACACGACTCGTCGCACATCTCTTATACGGTAATTATCCATAATATCACTTTACGAAAGCAGATTTAACAAAGACTCGAACGATAAAGCTTTAGCCGAGGGTAATCTAGTACATATTCACAATTAGAATGTGCTCCCCAATTCGCATTTCAAAAGTGCAAAGATTATACGACACGCCCAACGTTCTTCGCTCGAGAACAACAAGGGCGAAAAACCAGACACTCAAATTTCAGACGGAAGAATTTTAACCAGTTCTACCGTTGGCTTTGTAAAGAAGCTCCAACATTTGCAATTATTGGATACGCTGTGTGAAATCGTCAAATTGATGTCTGGCAGTTATACCAAACGTCGTTGCTCGAGTCAATGATTTATCATCAACTTCCAGGGCAAAATGGGCATTGGTTAGCATTTTAGAACCTTAGCGAAAAGCCATTTGCGTACAAACACGTTCATCCGAGGGGAGAAAAAAAAAAAAAAAATGAAACGACGAACGAAAAGACAAAGTACTAGAAAACAATCATTTGATGCAACATGTTATGTCAGTGTTTACTCAGAAACCGGATCTGAACAAAAAAGAAAAAAAACAAAACAAGTTGTTATCTCAAGGCGAGTTGGTTTTCAATAATTATTGAAACTAAAAGGCGCATTGGCTCTTTCTTCTGGCACGAAAAATAAAATAACAGAGAGAAATTCGACCCGTCCGGAATAATAACCGATTCGGAATGCAAGACCTTCCCCTGTAGACGCCAATTCTCGTTCCTAGTAGATCTACAGCACTTGTTAACATTTCAAAAGGGAACAGAAGGGAAAACGATAGTCGCAAAATGTAGTATCTTCCGACTATCACGTTGGAAGATGGGATTTCTCTTTAAGCAAGTTCTTCTATAGATGCGTTATGAACGCACAGAGAACATTAAGATTCAAAATCAAAAGAAGGATTCGACCGGTGGCAATGACTGAATGGAAACACCTACACCGCCTGTAAATTGTTCTCATTCTTAGAGCAAGTGTGTGACCAAGTTTTTAAACTTCGTCATGAGGAAGATGCGGAAAACATTGGCGAAACGAAAAGATCTTCCAATAAGGGAGACGACAATGACCCTACAGCAATACAGACAGCTGTTAACAGCTAGAAACTAGCTTTACCAAATTCATGTCAACTATGCTGGCAAGATGGTAGACATTCTAAGATGAATAGCTCCACCAAACCGAGCAGAATTTTAAGCTTGTTTCACCTATTCTCATTAGGAATATTCTAATTGTTCCTTAGAACCAGTTTCGGGTCTTTTCATTGACAGGAACTGAGTTACCTAACCTGTTGCGCCGAGAGATAGTTTTTACAGACGACCATCGTTGCATGCACGACTCGTAATAGTTGTGCGGACTGGTTATCCCCACTTATCAATTCACATAGAGAAACGTTAACCTGGTGTATGCGATGATGTAATTAACGGCGTACTATAGAAGATCGTGCTAGCCCGCTTTGTACTTGGATTCGAATGGCTAACTTGGTTGCATCTACCCATTCAGAATTTCAAATAAATGTAATAAATTGGCAGCCATAAATCAAGCGCATGTTGTCGTTTGCGACAAAGCTCTTTATTTTTACGACGACGCAAGTGACGACGCGAGTGACGACGGATACACCCAATAAACTTGGGCTGCGCCAAAGAGCTGGTGCTCAAAACTAACAGTGTATCCTTAAGCCTATCACAAGTTCCCTGTTATTTCTTTTGGGGGGATTTCAAAACGTTCCGCAGGTGCAGCGAATTGTTTGAGGGTTGAGTTTTTACAAATGGATGTAAACGCCTCATTTTCAGTGCTCAGGAAAATGGTTTCAAGTAACGCGGACATATTGAGCATACTTAATGCAATAATAAATCCAAAATGGGACTAATTGAATTTTACTAGATCGATTATGACTAACGGTCTGACCCTATCGTCTCCTTGATTTGAACGTAAGGCCACCAACTGGCCACTAGCCCGAAAGACTAGTCTAGTAGCGGCAAGCAAAAACATTACAGATTGGCATAGAACATTACCTGTTCCTTCCTGTTTTCTCCAACCGACATCGATTCCTTCTTGCGATGCTCCACTTAAAATTTTCTTTTGAAATCATCCGCTGGATACCACCTGTTTAGTCAAATTTGTTACATTAGGAAATGAGATGCAAACAAATTATTCTGTATTTTACTCTCTTATTACCCCCAAACAGAAATTCTGATGTTTGGCCACTTGGATTGAATGACTTTTCTCGGTTCCAATTTGACTAGGTTCCTTGGATTCAAAACACAATTTTTCTTCAGTTCACTTCAAATCAGCTCTATTTTCTTCTTTTTAACTAAAAGTAAAAAAAAATGAGTGTTAGATATTATTTTAACAAAACGTAAATATCAGAATGGCGTGAAATCAAACTATTATTGTTCAACTTTTTAAACAAAAATAATCTTTCGAAAAAACGTTATTTATAACGCTAGATGGCATCAGTTTCCTTGTTTTCGATTTTTTTTTTGAACAGTTGCGCAACTGGTCAAATCATATAAAATCGGTGCACAAAGACAGAAATTTCTTTGGATTTTCTCGATCGGCCTGACAACAGCTATATAAAAACAGTGTCTTAAAAGATAATAAAGAAATCAAAATGGTGTTGAGTGCTTTTTTACTTTTATTCTTGTCCACGGAATTAGCCGCAGCTCACAGAATTCTCTTCTTGTCGCCAATCTCAACACGCAGTCACACCAACTTCGTCAAACCAATAATCAAGGGATTGGTGGAACGGGGCCATTTCGTCACCTATTGGAATGGATTGATACCGAAAAATCAGGGGACGAATGCACTTAATCAAACAACCAATTTACGTCTGCTTTACTCACCAGAACTAGATGCGCTCAGCAGCGATCACAACGTCGATTTCAGCGCTGGAACTAAAAATTTCTATCTTTTATTTGAATTGCCAAAGAGAGTAGAGCTCTATTGTAAAACCATCTATCGAGATCCCGTTTTTCATCAGCTAATGGCTTCACACGAAAAATTCGATTTGATCATCGTAGAGGCAGCTGTAAACGAATGCATTCTTCCGCTAGTCTATAAATTCGATGCACCCTTTATCTACACCATGGGTGCCATGCCCATGCCTTGGCATCTGGATGCCGTCAGTTCACCACTCGCCTTCGACCATTATTCCCACGTAGGTTCAGCCTATAAGGATGAGATGAATTTTTGGCAGCGAACATACAACACCCTGACCGGCATCTTGGCCGTCTATTACTGGCGTTGGATCGTAATGCCCGTGGCCGATCACCTCGCAGCCGAGACGTTGCATATCGAAAACCTGCCAACGATGGAGAGGATTGAAAACAAATATCTGAGCCTATTGATACTCAACACTAACCTGGGCCTTAATTACCAGATGGCAACTACGCCAGCAGTGATCCAAGCTGGCGGTATAAACCTCGGTCCAGCTAAACCGCTCCCGCACGATTTAGAAAAGTTCGTGAGTGACTCTGGTGATGCCGGATGCATCATCGTCAGCTTCGGTTCACTTTTAAGAAACTCCGATATTCCGGATGATGTGCGTCACATTTTCCTGTCGACATTCGCCCGGTTGCCCCAACGCATCCTGTGGAAATGGGAGGACGAAAGTAAAATTAGACACGGCGAATCAATTCCACCTAACGTCAAATTAATGTCATGGTTACCGCAAGCCGACCTGCTTGGACACCCGAAAATGCGTCTGTTCATCACGCACGGCGGAGTCAACAGCATCCAAGAGGCAGTGTATCATAACATCCCATTGATAGTTTTACCCGTTTTTATCGATCAACCTATTAACGCCCAAAAAGCCCAGGATGACGGTTATGCCATTCGACTCGATTGGGACAATTTGACAGAAGAAATTCTATTCAACGCCATTGAGCAGATCCTCACCAATTCAAGGTATTCGTCAACATGTTTACCTTTGATCCATTCCTGATGTTTTGAAAATGTTTCGCAGCTACGCGGAAAAGATGGAAAAAGTATCGGAGTTGATGCGCGATCAAATGGAAACGCCATTGGATCGTGTCATTTACTGGATTGAATACATTATCCGTCACAAAGGCGCCCCCCATCTGCGGACGGCTTCACGCAAGCTTTCTCTACACCAGCGTTTTCTCTTCGACGTGATGCTCTTCGTTTTCTTGGTCGGTATCTTGATGTTTTCCGTACTCACTCGTGTTTTACGCTACGTCAGCTGCAAAGGTACAATTCAGAAGTGCGATCTAAAAAAGAAGAATTAATCATAGAGCTGAATAGAAAAATGTGTTTCGTCTATACCGATACTACTAGTAGCACGATGACTTGGTGCACTTCATAGCACCCACGGCGCCATTTCTGTTAAAACTGAATGCAATAAAATAAACATAATCATGAAAAAGAAATCGCCTACAACAAATATAAACGTTCACCAAAAATAATCCCATTTTCATTTATCGCAAACTCGTCCGTGCAAAATAACATCTCGCTAGTTATAATGAAGAGTGCTGGGACGACGTAACAAAAGGTGAACGTCTTAGCGGCTACATTTTTTAATCATCAAGTTTGGCAGAAAAATTTATTATGGACGCTCTCGTATCTCCAAACTTTAAGCTGATTTGAAACCAGTGTATGCAGCCATCATATTTCGTGCTCCAGCCAGTTGATGATCATTGTCAACTGGCAATATTTTGTTGACAACGAACAGAAAAACAACACTAGGGCGTTCGTCGCAAATGAAGGCATATTTTTTCAATTGCCACACAGATCGCAGAGCGTGATTTTGCTTTAGGCAAATCTTCTGAAAACAAGTTCTGAACGAGCAGTGAAGATTTTAAAAATATACTCTAGTAATGCCCGACCGGAGGCATTGAACAATGACCCCAGTTTAAAAAGGTTTCCAGTCCCAATCCTAGAATACTTGTAGTCAGTTTCTGGTTCGAGTCTAACTTGATTGTGAACAAAATGAGGGGAAAACATGTAATTGCACTAGTTCAAGCGAGGCTGACGACTACGGAATAACTTCATCGCTTGTCAAACGCTAGAAACTCGATCCACGGATCTCAACGTCCCCAATACACGGTTTCGCAAAATGGAGGAATTCGAAAAATGGTTGCCTCATTTGAGCTGCTGTTGGTACCAAAAGATAAATTTTAGACGAATTCCCCGATTTTGATAGGAGAAAAATGTATCCCTTAAAAACTGGTTTCAAATCAGCTCTACCTTCTTCACAACATCAGGAAAAAGAGCGAACTAAGCTGTTTATACGTTCAGTGACAGAACATTGAAAAATGATTTCGTATTAAACGTCCTAACTAATCGATTCACAAGTTGTTATTATATTAAGTCTAAACGTTTACTTATCAAACATGGCGTGCAAGTTTGGCACTTACCAAACACCTCGGTGAATTAAATTTGACGATGGTGATGGTTCAGCATGCAACGGCATCTGGAAAAATGAAATGAGTTGAAATAAAAATCACTAAGAACAAAATAGAAAATAAAAATTCAAGAATAATTTTTTCTTTACCTCTCCTGACCGGACTTTAAATGGAAAGGATGGAAAATCAACATTTCTTTTTTAAACTATTGCTCAGGTAGAATAATTCCCCAATAGGCAAATCTCCTGTAAACGTGTCCAAAAAAGTGGGGAAGGTTCTAACTAAAACGTTCGACCAGGGCACTGACTCAGCGGGGACAAAAATGCGTATTCTTATTACAAATAAATTTGTCCTTGAAACCAGATTCTGGCTTGATTTGATTGTAAGATTATCACAAGGAAAACACGTGCAACGAAGGGGGTTCAAGTGAGGTCGACGGCCATAGAGTCGTCATCGAAGACAGCGTCGCTGTAAAGTTAAAAAGCCTGAGCGATACAGAATAATTGGATGCACTAAACACTCAGATACTTGAGCATTTCATTTATGGGCTTGAAAACGTTTTGTTTGTGCATTAGTTGGGAGTTCCACAATTGGATTTTTTACACCCTATTTCAAAGTTCATAGAGATTGTTTCGCGTAACGTGGATTACCCTGGGCATATTAATACAGCAATCTCAAAATGGGGCGATTGAATTAATCAAGTGTGATTGATAATTTCAACGTATCGTCCATCTCACCACGGTTCAAACGCAAAACTAAATAATGGTTTCTTGGCTGAAAGAAACGCCGATAAAGGCTATTTGAAGAATTATAGCTCGACATGAAACATTACCTGTTTCAGCAACTGCAAGACTAATTTTGATTTCGCCTTCAAGTTCTTTCTTACAAAGTCGAATTGACATAATTCTCTTGAGGTCCTGCACTGCACAATATGTAGAGTAGCCTTTTCAGATTTGATGCGTTTCAATTCCTTCGTCAACCACTGTCACATTTCTCTTGAAAGACCGTTCTGTCCAAATTTGGAAATCTAAAAAATAAATCAGAAACAACATTAGCTGACATGTACAGAAAGTTCTTTCACCGAGAAGGCACAGGAGAAAAAACAAACAAAAAACTGGGCACTCGTCAATTGCCACCGAGGCAAACAAGCAAATTACTCAAATGTATAACACTATGACTTTATGCAACTATTACATATACGTAGACATAGCGGATCAACGTATTAGAACTCAAAGGCGTAGGACTTACCAGATTTTAGGGTGAACTAACTTGATGCTTGTAAGGTTCATACCATTTTTGGGGTGAATTGTTTCTATGATGTAAGTACTTGGATATCCCCTTGTAAAACAAAACAAAAATAGATAAATTAGTTGAACACAAAACAAACTAAAGCAACTAAAAATATACACAGTTATCAATCAACATTTTCCTACTTTCTAACCCTACGTACGTTAGAATACGTAGATGTACCACGGTCTATGCACTATGACCTTCGGTATTGTAGAATTCCCCTGTCGACAATGATCAAGTTCTATTTCCCCAAAACTTACTCAGGCAACTGGGAAACAACTGGGAAACAACTGGGAAACAACACTGACAAAACACACAAGGTAAAGATAAGATTGAATAGCATTTCGAATTGAACAGTTGCAACAGAATCGCATTCGCCTAAATAGCCCAGGACAAAAATCGATCTTCAATTCGCAGCGATTTCAGTAGCGACGAGTAACAACGGATTCCTGCTAGACCCAAGATTTTTCCATAAAAGCTTAACCAATACAAATGCTCTAAAACTTTTCCAAATTATTTAAAACCCCAGATTGGAATGTAGTCAGATAGTCTTAAAAACAACAGTCACTGTGGCTAATGTTTCACAACAAAATTACCTTTTGTTTCTCTGACAGAATTTTTGTTAGTTTGCTCAAAACTTTGCATCATTAACCTATTCTTTCTGAAACAAAGGAGAGATTTTAATAGATTCTTAACCTACACAAAGAATGATTACCTTGAACACAGCTTTATGTAAAGTAAAACTCAATTTTTTCCTGGTCAGTTAAGTATACAATTGCTGAGAGACATAGTAACAACAGCATATGTCTCTGAACAGCAAAATTTCATTCAAGCCTGCAGGCAAGCAAACCACAACCTGCACAAATAGGTCTATCAATCATGGGCCTATTTCTGACTAATGGTACTGCACTACTGCATGGGACTTTCTTATACCAGTATGAGAGAGTGGGCAATACAACAGTTTCAAAAAATACGAATTACTAACTCAGCACAGTAATTATTAAAGGCTTAAAATAGCAAAAGTTTAATCCAAAGATCTATCAACTGTAATATATTACAATTACTCGCCAGTTTATTTGGAAAGCACGAGCCACGAGGTTGAACGCCCTGAACCCAATTAGTGAACACTGAAACTGAACAGTGAACAATCTGCTGCAGACAACTACATGTGTGGGACCGACTCCCCGACAAATGAAGATTGCAGAAACAAAATGGCGAATCTGGCGCCAATACTTTGGCCATATACAGGTTTGCCTTTAACGAAGCCGTTTCATTTCTAAAGTTACAATTTATTCCTACAGTAGGAACACACAAAATAATTAATTCAAAATTGTTTTGATATTTCAGCTGTCTTCTCGACAGCTGAATGGTGGCTTTTAATATCGAACAAAGTTATCGTATAAAATTTATTATAAAAAACGTTGCCCTTATTTTTCGATTATATTTTCCTATGTTGATTCTTAAGTCTAAATTTATATTTGCTTGATGTTCCGAAGACACATAAAAAAATTTAAAATTCAGTTCAACTGAAATTCCCGCCAATAATACTGTTATATCGATATGTACTAAGCAATCGCGATTTGCTACACGTCATCGCTTGTAGCCGGAGAAACAGACGTATGTTTTCCAATCTGTTTCTTGTAAAAATCTGCCTGTTTCAATCTGTTTAACTCTATTTAGCTGCCATGAATCACATTTGTTTTGTCATTTTATTGTTGATTGGGTGCACAAATGCCTATTACATGACGATAGATGCTCATGCCGAGGAATGGTAAGTTACCAACAATTTTGTCATACCCGTGTGCACACCTTCAAGTTAACTTTTAAATGAACTAAATTCATTTCTCTATCTTACCTATTATTCAGCTTCTTTGAGAAGGTTTCAGCAGGCACAAAATTAGGTACACATAATGAACTTTAATTAAAATCAGAGATTGCGATTGGAACATCATAATAAAATCCACACTTCTTTTTTCCCTCTGCACAAACTAGGTTTGACATTTGAAGTGGCAGAAGGTGGATTTTTGGATATTGATTTCAATATTGTTGGTCCAAACGGACAAACTATTGAGTCTGGTGAGCGTGCCAGCAATGGAAAGTATGCCTTCAAAGCCGACATGGATGGAGTATACACATATTGCTTTTCCAACAAAATGTCTACCATGACTCCCAAAATTGTTATGTTCACTATTGATGTTGGCGAGCCCACAGCTGAACTCCACCAAGATGCAGCCAGTAAGAAAGATTTTTTGTTTTAAATATTGATCAGTATTATGGCTTGCTGATTCCATTTTCAAACAAGATGGTAACCATACCAAGCTGGAAGAAATGATTAAAGAACTGTCAGGCGCCTTGAGGACAGTGAAACACGAACAGGATTACATGAATTTACGTGAACGCGTTCACAGAACCATCAACGAAAGCACGAACTCACGTGTGGTGATGTGGTCGTTCTTCGAGGCCTTCGTTCTCTTGACCATGACTGCCGGTCAGGTTTATTATCTCAAAAGGTTTTTTGAAGTAAGACGTGTCGTTTAGCATAGAGACAATCCATCCAATATGTAACTTGTGACTTCGTGTTGTGTAAGTGAATCTGGTTTAAATAAACACCGAGTTTCAATCACGATAATTAAATTGAACTTGATATGTTGCTGGTATTGGTATTGTGTATTGGATGTTGAAAACAATAACATACAATAAAAGCAAGTGATCTTACTACATCACTCTCCAGCCTTTAAACACTCAAAACAAAAAGGACCAAAGATGGATAATAATAGTGAATGAAATTCTATTATGACACTACTACAATCTCAATCCCGGATGATCCTCGTTCATTTTACCTAAACATTGAAAAAAGTTAAAATTTCGAAAAAATGCATTCACAATTTTTTTTTTCCAAGTTTGTTGAAACAAATCGACTTTCTGGTTTTTTTCTTTTTATAACGACGATGACACCATTGCAAGCTTTTCATAAATCTAGTATGCGTGGTTCTTGATAAACAGGTCGTAGGCAGCAGCAGCTCCAACACAAGTTCCAGCCACGTATTTGCCCTGAGCGGCTTCGCCATTAGCCTGAATAATTCATTCACATCAAATAGTTTTAGATTTTTCTATGTACTAAATTCTCTTTTTTTTTCTATCTTTTTTTTTTAAACAGAAGGAAATATATTTCGAGTTGAGCAGTAGTTCAAGGGGGAAAAATATAAGAAATTTCTATTGAGATAGACTGTTAACGTGACTACACCATAAACCATGCTGACATGCAGCTATATCTTTTTTTTTTTTTCAAGTTTGCAACTAAATAATTTTCTTTGAAAAGTGCAAAAGGAAAATTGGTCATAAAAAGAATGTGGAATGGGGTATGAGATTTTTTTTTTTTTTCTTCGTAGGTTTTGACTTCGGATCAAGGCACCGTAGATTCTTTTAATAAGCGTGCTGTTTCACGAAAAGAGATTGATCGGCAGCATAACTGGGAATGGATCCGGCAACGTATTTGTTTTGACAAGCCAAACCATTGGCCTGTTGGTAGAATGCAACATAAAAAACCAAAATAGAAAACAAACAAAAACAGACATACAAAATGTTCACTCAACAAAACAAAAGAAACTCTAAATAATTATTGAAGTTTCAACATAAAACAAATAAAACAGCAACTCTAAAAATTGTTAAGTCTCGTGCACAAAAAATAAAATACAATCCTATTATCTACGTTAAAGATGTTAACTATATTTGAAGTTAAACAGCAAAAACCGGGATTCTATAAAAGCAAAACATACCTTAGCACGCTTCAGGAGTTCTTCCTGACCAGCCTTGACGTTCTCGGGTTTGCCACCCCAAGCGCGGAGGACTGATGCCTGAATTGAGAAATATTATGATTTAATAAACTCAAATGAATAAAAGACAGCCATTAAAAAAGTACCTGAAGGGCACGGCCGTAGCTGAAGGTGAGACCCCATGGCTTGCGGCCTGGGTAGGCGTTGATGGCGTTCAAATGGACAGAGGCATCCTCTTCTGACTGGCCTCCAGACAAGAAAGTGACTCCAGCAACTGCGGGAGGAACGGTCCTCTGCAGAGCGGTAACGGTAGCTTTAGCAACCTCTTCTGGGGTGTATTTGGTCTTGCAAGATTGGCCAGCAGTGACCATGTTGGGCTTGAGGAGAGTGCCCTCCAAGAATACGTGGTGATCATTGAGTGCCTTGTAGACGGCAGCCAAGACGGTCTCGGTCACTTTCTGTGCTCTATCCAAGTCGTGATCACCGTCGGGAAGCACCTAAACGAAACAACAATCACAATTAAATTAACGATATAGAAGGAATAAACGGAATGAATTCAAACCTCAGGTTCGACGATCGGAACAAGGCCATTGGTCTGGCAGATGGAAGCATAGCGGGCCAAGACGTTGGCGTTTTCCAAGATGGCCTGGTAGGACGGTGTGTTCTTGCCGATCTTGAGGACGCATCGCCATTTGGCGAATTGACATCCGTCCTTTTTGTATTGGGCGCAACGAGCGTCCAAATCGTCCAAACCTTTAGAGTACAAAGAAGATTTATTTATACCGAACGAACTCTGGTTTGTTATTGGATCATCAATCACCTTGGGTGGTGCACTCGTCTTCCGAGCCGAAAAGGTTGACGACACCCTTGTCTACCTTGATACCAGGGTAGATTCCACGCTGTTTGAGAAGCTCGGCGAAGGAGGTGCCACAGCTTGCTTTCTGGTAGAGGGTCTCGTGGAACAAGATCACACCAGAAATGTTCTCATTGAGGGCAGAATCGGCGGTGAAGAGAAGCTAGAATAAGAACCACATTAGAAAATTAGAAATTTTAAACATATATTTGTTTATCATTGTCTACGTATTAATCAATACCTCGCGGTAAGCACGGCGGTTTTCCTCGTTGTTCTCGAGACCGATATCAGCGAAGCGCTTTCCAACGGTGGCAGTGGATTCGTCTGCGGCCAAGATACCTTTGCCTGGAGCTACAATATTGTGAGCAATGGTACGGAGCTCATCCTGGAGAGCTTGAGAAGGGTAGTTGAAGTAGGTCGTCATTTTCTGTCAATTCAAAAAGAAGGCTGAGAATAAAGATATTTTCAACCATGGTTGTTATTTCTGTGTGCATGGCACTACATCAAAACGCAAAATGTTACCAGATACCACTGTGACCTTAGCTCTGTTACCAACCTAAAGGTCGTTCTAAGGGCAGCCAAATGGGGTGCAACTGTTTTGAATACTGGAATTTCTAACACTAAACAGCTTAGGCTTCATGAATCATGTTATCAATTTTCAAATAAAGGACTTTAGACGAATAACTAGCAAAATTATCGCATCCAAAAGTCACTTTTACAAGGGACGGAAGTACTCGGGGCTCGATCAATACAATACATAGTCTCTACGCGAAGGTCACCTTGGCAAGGGATCGTTCGGTTCTGATACAAAAAACTGCGTAATTTTTATATCGTACTCAAGACAACGTTTGTTTCCTTATGCAACTAATAGTTTAACACAAAATTTGAAATGTTCAAATAAAAATAGAACTTACTGACTGGGTTGTTTAAATTTGACTGGAAGAGGAGAAGGAATGATCACAACAGGACAGACGAGATCGTGCAGTCGAAGTGAGCTCGTCAGTATTGAGCTTGGGGCTATTTGGTATACTACCGCCAGTTGCTGTCCTTTTAAAGAACCGAAGCGCCAAGCCCGAACTCGTGCGGCTGGCAGAACAAATTCCAACGTGAACCCATGCACGTTGGCTATAAATAGCGCGACATTCGAACTAGAAAAATACAGCATAGTAAGGGCACCTTGTCGGTTTGTCCTCCCAAAATTTCCTCTATCATGCTTTTTCTCGGTGTCTCGCAATCATGCCTGACAACTAGATGACCCTCAAGTCTCCGACGATCACGTGAACCGTCGACAAGCACACGCAGAAGCGGCTACTGTATTCTGCCTTCTCTGCTCTCTCGATTTCTCTTTGGTCTTTGCTGTTGTTGTAGAAGTTAGCATTAATATCCCGGGAATTTGTATTCTGTTTTGATGCCGAACAAAAATACATTGTTAACTTACACGTATGGGATTAAAGTTTGACCATGGAAATCTTGTATGCTACACTGATGCTACACCGGCTGCAATCTCCAGTCTCCACATGTTATAACGAAAATAGGTTACATAGCAATACTGAAGTTCCATGCTACTCTCCATTATCTTTCTAAGAAAATGGCTAGGCTCAAATGACGAATGGCACTAAAGAAGCTGGAGTCACATATCAATTAATGCAATGAAAACATCTTATGGGAAATAACATGTTTATTCTCCAATTCGTCTGCATACACAAACAAACAAATCAATGTTGATTATTAATGACCTTGGCTGCAATGGCCTTCACAGGCCGGTTGCATTCTGTTCGGGTCGTTGTCTAGTGGCCACTTCTCAGCCCAGTTACGCGTACAAATGTCTGACGTGCTCACAATTTCGCAAGTGAATGAGTTAAACTATGAAGATTTCATTGGGCGATTTGGTAATGTGATTGAGCACTGTTCAATATGCGCAGCTGCCGTCTGGCGATTCCGTCCATTTCATGACATCCGTCATCTTCACCAGGCAATTTGCTCATTTTTAGATCTTCTTCCAAATACAGGTTTTGTTTTTTTCACAATTTAATCATCTTTGGGAATGTGTTATTTTATTATTAAATTTTCTCTTCTTTAAACGCTAGGTAAAGAGGGTGTGCTAAGATTACATCCTGATTTGGCTGGGAGACTAGCTGAGCTTGGCAGCCTTACCCAAGAGAGTTCAGCTGAACAGAAAGCTGCTGGTTTGGACACCATGACCCCTGAAGAGAAACAACTGCTAAAAGATACCAATTCCAAGTAATGATAACTTATTACAACATCACACATACAGCTAGCTGTTGATAAATAACATCATCTTTGGAATGAATTTTCACTAGGTACAGAGACAAATTTGGCTTTCCATTTGTCATATGTGCAAGGCAGAACAAGAAGGAAGCAATTCTGAAGGGAATAGTTGAGAGGCTGGAACATTCTGCTGCAGAAGAACTGAATATTGGTATTGAAGAAGTCAAGAAAATCTGCATGTTGAGGTTGTTAAGCATAGTGCCTGATGAACAATGATACATGTCAGGAATCCATCAGCAGGGAATATTACCAATATTCCATTCAAACATTCTCACAACAGTTTTGAAAAAAATTCTGTTAATGTTTTGGTGCTTGCATCATCATCCCTCAAAATACAGCAATTACAAAAGAATTTTCTTTATATTGTCTTGTAGAATTCACCAAAAGGAGATAATTAAAAAAATTTCATGAATACACATGTTAAGAATTATACACTTTTCTTTTGTATTGGCTTATTCTGTATTGTCATCATGTGCTTTTCAGCTTGACTTTGAAGAAGCTTTACTCTCTTTCTGGTGTAATGTTGCCAGTGAAGAATTTGCTAATCATCAATGAATCGGGCACATTGGCCATTCACTCTTTCCTTTCTAAAATGCTCATACTGAAGCAAGTTCAAGAAGTGCAAACACACAGGGTACCTAAAACACGGTCAATGTTCAAATTTGCCATACATAACTCTTTTAAAGTCTAATATACTTGAGATATTTGGCATAAGTGGGCTCTTTCCAAAATACTGCAAATACTTAATTTAATTGACAAATGCAGGATTCTTGATGTAGCTATGTCGAAGAAGAACTATCAATTTCAAGTTTTATATGAAGGAAAATTATGAATTCCACATCAAGGAAAAAAACTTATTGTGCAAATAATTAGGATTGGCAAAACCGGCAAAACATTACACTAATTTAGGGTCCGTGTATATTGTGTACTTGGAACGTGGAACGATATGGCGTGGAAATAAGCGTGGAAATGGGAGGGGCAAGAAATCGTTTTTCCACGGTTCAACCAGAGTAATAGAATACTGGTGTAGCCACGCTTATGGCGGGCCCTCCCATTGCCTTTTTGGCCTGAAAGTCTTTCTGTCCCATAACGAAAGCGCCACAGCGGCTGTGTTGTGAACTTGTGATGTATTACGTTTTCGCTATGTTTTCGCTCATTTTCGTCGTCTGTACTTCAGAAAGTAAACAAAAAGTGGCTTAATTAATTAGTGTGAAAAAATGTATGTATAAACATATGGGTTGTTATAACAATAACAACCCTTAAAACTCAATTCATAGGTGGCAGTTACGGTTATGGGACACTTAAATCGATATCTTGCCTCATTTTCTCACAATCGATACGCGAAATTGGCAACAACTTTTGGGAAAAAATCCGAGAGGGGGAGTTAACATGGCCGTGGCTACACCAGTATTCTATTACTCTGGTTCAACCGCTCTGGAATGCAACGCAATAGGCATGCAATAGGTATGCCATGGAATATTCGTCGAACCGGTTTTCTTCAAATATATATTTCTATGCAAATATTAAAGAAGAACTTCTAGGATTTAACGTGTGCTGAGACACACGAACTACACAAGAAAGTTAACAGTTAAAGGGTGACATAATCCTAATATAGCATTTGCATTTGCATTACCTCGTCACCTACTATACACAAACCATAAACCAAGTGCCTCCATCAGTACATGAGATGCTGGTGTGATGATCGGATACCGGAAATCAGAGGCCGGGAAGATAAGGGCGATAAGCTTGAGAAAAACCAGCTGGTTGAACAAGAATGATATATAGCCTAGATTCCGATTTTGTAGAAAATAAAGTGTGGGAGAAGTGCTGTGGTTATATTGATAGAGATAGAGGTAATCTTTTACCCAGAGACCATAATTCTTCTCGTTTTTCCTAAAGGACGTCCAACAAAGTCACGACTAGAGGCCCAGTCCGAAAACCTGTCTTCCCTTTCCGAGTCACTTTCCTCTTCATCCTATTCCGAATTTTCTTCTTCATTTTTAGGCTCTGCGAATGTTGATTCGTCCTTGTCGTGCATCCCAAATGACTAAGATTTTGATTCAGGCAAAATAAGAGCAAATGAAGAATGGAGGCAGAATATGAGATGCAAATGAATTCGTAAGATATTTTACCCGTCATCGTAATTATCGGCACTGCGACGAGGAACTATTTTAGTGTCACCGTCATCTTCTCCTTTCACCTGTTGTAGGCAATCAACTTCCAGTTTTCAACTTTTCTTTCCCTACTCCTGCAATTTCATCGGCGCTTTCAGTTTAGTATCACCTGGCTTTACGCGTGGGTCAAATCTCAACTCTCTGACGAGAATATCGTAGGCAAAGTTATGTAACTTGGGAGGTAGCTCTTCAATTTTCCTTGGAGTTGTAATGGCCGCAATGGCGTCCAAGATATCTTTGAACTCTAGGTCAGCCAACAATCAATAATTCAAGACATCTCTCGGGCTTGTAAGTCTAATCGCCAGCTTCTTCCTTCTCCTTTTGCTGTTCTTCTTTACGTTGTTTACACTCGGCGATAAGGTTATTAGTTAAAAGTCTCTCGGTTTTGAAACGTTTCATCTGATTAGTCATATTATATCACATCATAAAATATTCCACGATTTCAGCAAATCTGTTCCACGAAAAACGTTGTTTGCTTCTGCAATCAAGTTGAGAAACGTTGGGAAATGAAAAACGTTGAAATGCAAATATAGCGTTTTTGTACACTGCTTAAAATTGGAAGGGTACGGTGTACAATTTAGCCGGTTGCATTCTGTTCAGGTCGTTGTCAAGCGGCCACTTCTAGGCCCAGTTTAATACGCGTATACATATGTCTGACGTGCTCACAATTTCGCAAGTGAATGAGTTGAATTATGAAGATTTCATTGGGCGATTCGGTAATGTTATTGAGCACTGTTCAATATGCGCAGCTGTAGTCTGGCGATTCCGTCCATTTCATGACGTCCATCATCTTCATCAGGAAATTTGCTCATTTGTAGATCTCCTTCCAGATACAGGTATTGTTCTTACACAATTTAATCATTAAGAATGTGTTATTTTATTATTAAATTTTCTTTTCTTTGAATGTTAGGTAAAGAGGGTGTGCTAAGATTACTTCCTGATTTAACTGGGAGACTAGCTGAACTTGACCGCCTTACGCAAGAGAGTGCAGCTGAACAGAAAGCTGCTGGTTTGGACACCATGACTCCTGAAGAGAAACAACTGCTTAAAGATACCAATGCCAAGTAATGATAACTTATTACAACATCACACATACAGCTATGATAAAGCTGGTTGATAAATAACAACATCTTTGGAATGAATTTTCACTAGGTACAGAGACAAATTTGGCTTTCCATTTGTCATATGTGCAAGGCAGAACAAGAAGGAAGCAATTCTGAAGGGAATAGTTGAGAGGCTGGAACATTCTGCTGCAGAAGAACTGAATATTGGTATTGAAGAAGTCAAGAAGATCTGCATGTTGAGGTTGTTAAGCATAGTGCCTGATGATAAATAACACATGTAAGGAATCCATCAGCAGGGAATATTACCAATATTCCATATTCCATTCAAACATTCTCACAACAGTTTTCCAAAAAATCTGTTGATGTTTTGGTGCTTGCTCTATCATTGCTCAAAATACAGCAATTACAAAAGAATTTTCTTTATATTGTCTTGTAGAATTCACCAAAAGGAGATAATTTTAAAAAATTTAATGAATACACACACCAAGAATCATACACTTTTCTGTGGTGTTGGCTCATTCTGTATTGTCATCATGTGCTTTTCAGCTTGACTTTGAAGAAGCTTTACTCTCTTTCTGGTGTAATGTTGCCAGTGAAGAATTTGCTGATCATCAATGAATCGGGCGCATTGGCCATTCACAATTTCCTTTCTAAAATGCTCATACTGAAGCAAGTCCAAGAAGTGCAAACACATAGGATACCTAAAACACAGTCACAGTTGAAATTTGCCAGACATAACTGTTTTAAAGTCTAATATACTTGAGATATTTGGCATAAGCTGGCTCTTTCCAATACTGCAAATACTTTATATAGTTGACAAAAGCAGGATCCTTGAAGTAGCCACGTTGCGCAAGAACTGTAAATTTCAAGATTCAGATGGAGGAAAATTATGAATGTCACAAACAAGGAAAAACACTTACAGTGCAAATAATTAGGATTGGCAAAACACTGCACAAATTCCAGCTCCACCTGGAATCGAATCCTTTGTTGCTCGTCAGTCTCTATGCCTTAAATGTTGGAAGATAAAAACCATAAAATCAACAGCCGTATAAACGATTTGAAAATGCCAATAGTTAGATTAAATTGTTTACCTCGGGTGCTCATTGCGAAGCAAACGCCAAAAACGTTGCTTGCTTCTGCAATCGAGACGAGAAACGTTGGTGAATGACAGATGTCGAGATGCAAATATAGCGTTTTCGTACTGTTCGTCGTCTGCTTGAATGTTGGATGAACTAATCTTGTAATAGAAACCAGAAAATTCAAAGGGATTTTACGTAATCGAGTACAAGCCCTATAACTATGAAGATTTGCTTTGCTTGAAAAGTAAAATTCGTCTAAACAAATGTCAAAACTAAATATTGCTACAACCTGCAACTGCAAGCAACCGAGCGGTTGCAGTGGACAACCTGTCCGTGCGCTCTAGCACCAGATGGAAAGAAAAAAAACATATTTTACTGAAAAGCACGATAGTGGAGATCAGGATCGCTGCAGGTACTGGAATGCTCACCAGCAGTAACTGGAAGCAAGAGAAGAAATGAAGAAAAAAAAAGTCTAAGCAAAAAACGAAACAATCGGTCAACGGTTGTTGTCAGTCCCCGAATGAATAGGCATCTTAAGACGTTTACAAAGATGGATTTTACAAGTTATTCTATTCTCACTTGTGATTGTGACGTCATACAAAGACAATATTGTTTGCCTAATGTCTTTGCGTTATGGCTCGACCAGCGATTGTTCTTCATACACCACCTTCTAAGCACAATACTAAAGAGGAAAGAGACGTGAAAAAGGATATAGGAAAATTAATTATGCAAATTGGGGTGAAGGAGGGAGCGATGAATGATCATACGTATTTTTAACTAAATAGATTATTGCCTCTTCTTTTTGGGCTGCTGACGCTATTCAAAAAAGTCTCATTTGGTCTCTTCTTAACATTCTTTTCTTTTATAGTTTCCTCGCTGGCTCCGTTCTTCCTCTTCTCTAGTTAAGACTCTTATAATATAAGACTATAGAGTGTCCCAGCTGCGACTTTCAAAAATCTCCTAAATGAATCGGAGTGACAATTGCCCTAATAGAGTCAGGGTACGTTTACAGACCAGCATCAGTAGATTCTCGATGTATACACTCTAATATGAAAGTCCATGTTTCGTTCTACTCGACATTTTAAAAATTAAAAGCCAATAAACATCTTCCCAGGCACAGCATAATCAAAATGAACTGTAAGTCAATTTAGGCCGAAATTGACTTTACTCGAAGAGATAATTCTAATAGCGTATCGCTATTCAGTTGTAGGTCTACACGTGTCACGGTACAGTATTTTTGTTTAGAGATTCCTTAGCCAAGCATTAGGGACTAATTGATAGACCCAGCTCGTAATGCGTCAAAGACATGCAGAACTGTCTGCCCTTTAAAGTTCTATGCAAATATGGCTACGATGGAAAACTAAAAGTTCAATAAAAAAATACTAACGGAATGTCGGCCACAAACCTCGTTGTTATGGTTAATTAATTACGACATCCGCACAGATGCACCGGAACAAGAAATCAAGAATCTATTTGCAGGGACCAAGATGCTGCAGGCGCTCTTGCATAAGTTGTTTTTAACGACCTTTTGCGCTTTGGCAATCCTTAGCTGCTGGATATGTGTATAGGCTACATATACGTAAAAGGATATTAAAGCTGGTGTAATCCGCTCAAAAGATTTTGGTAGACCGTATTTGAAGACCTATACGTATCTATATCTTTAAGCATGGAACCCTGTATATACCAGACGTTTGAAGAAACTAGCAAGGAGGGTTACGGATTTCGAATGTCAAACCAGGTGCACTTCGCGGAAAACTTCAATTGGAACGCAAAGGACACAATGACGGAAAATGATGGCGGGGAAAGAGTTATGCTGTGTTTGATGTTCATGTATATATACTCACTAAGGGTCTAAGATTTTTTGAGGATTAGGCGTGGCTCCGAGGATGCTGCCTTCGAGACATATACGCCCATGATGTTTATACAAGTGTATATTTTTGGTTTGTGCATGGAGTTCATGTGGTCCGTATGAAAACACACGGGGGCACTTTCAATGCGTGTCTTTCACAATCCTTGACAGCAGCAATATATGTGCAGGGATTGTTAACTGTGTCTACCAATATAGGCCACGGGGAGGATGTCAAGTGCGCCAGTCCATCGTCTGGGTAACTAGCGAAATGAGATACAGAGGCAACCTATATACAGCACATATGCCTTTACAGATAAACATTTGTGGCAGGGATAAGCAGGTAGTCAAATTATTCAATTGAAACAAATTATATATACTGTGTATACAGCGTAGCAATATCTTGTTGCGCTTTTTTTAGAAACAATGCGGGCGTTGCTGAATGTTACACCGTGGCACGTGTCATACTCAATGGCGTCACGTCGCCGTGCATCAGCAACGTTCGTTTCCTATTTGGCTTTTTAAATCTGAATAGACGTTACAGCTGAATGTCACTGAACAAGGCAAAAGCATTTTTTTCTTTTTGTGTGTGTTTTAACTTCATTTTTCTGTCGTAGGAAAAGGAAATTTCTTCGACAGCTGGAACAGTTTTCGACGCGTTCAAGGCAAGGGGCACCAATCGCTACTTGCCAAGATTTTCTTCTTATTATAATGAAGAGTGCACAATACGACAGCATAGGTATAAAGACATTTTTGTCTGAAAAATCAATTTTAGCTCTTAGTTCTTCCTCGTATTTTTTTACGGCAGAAACCTCAAAGTGGCAAAACGTGTACAACGCGACATTTCCCTTTTTCTGCATCGAATAATCTAATCGAAAATGTCAAAGGGAAACAAAATGATTATCAAGGCGTGATCAATTGAGATACTCACATTTGCCTGTAGTGCCATATAAGAAAACTAAAGTAGTTGCGCATCAATTCATTAAGCCAGTCGTGCGTCTTTCCTTGGCGCATCCCGCTGCGCTGCTCACAGCATCAGCACGCACTTGCCATCACACCGACCTTTCCTATACATATACACACATTTATTGGTGCTGTGCTATACTAGTAGCAATCTACACACAGCAAAGCTATATATATATATATATATACGTATAATAGCAGCAATGGCACAGGCTGTTCACAGTTAAAGCGCAGCAGAGTCGGGTGAAGGAGCGCAAGAAAAACAGTTGACGTGATATTCGTTTTAAACTTGTGTCATCTAACTGCGAATCAGAAATGTTGGGTGAATCATTGTCGATAACGCATCATTAAGCAGACAGAGTGATTTAACGTCTGTGTTTCTGTCTAGGAACAGAAAGTTGACCGTAAGTCTGCATTTAATTAGCGCTCATTTGAAACACGCGTTAGTTCCAATTTTTAATTGAATTTCGATGCACACGTCGAGTTACAGCATCAGTGCCTCTTTGCGCAGGGCCTTGACATTGGCTATTCTCTATGCGTGCGGTTGTATAAGCTTTCACGGAACATCCGATCCGTACACGAAAGCAATTACTTCAGACCCTTCGTCCCCATAACGTGTTCATTTAAAAAAAAAAAAAATAAGAGAAAACGTGGTACCGACTCAATTTCAATAATCGATCACAGTTCATCTGATGGAAAACGGAGAAAGATACGGAAAATGTTGAAACCCTCAACTAGAATCATCATTAATGGTCAGATTCAATAGCCCATTATATAAGAGTCTCCATATACGGCAGATCATGTGTGAATCGCAGTTGGGTGTCAAATGGTACTATTAGATAATAATAAAGGTTCAAGTTTCATATAGGTGATATCCACCAACAAAACAGGAAACGAATGGGTATAACCATCGTCACCAAACAGCACATCACAGGACCACATTGACTGGGCCAAATAGTTAGCGAAATTTCAAAAAAAAAATGAAACAAGTAGAATGGCAATCCTAGAAGACGAGGGGTGACAAAGAACATTAGACTATAGAGAAACAAGGACAGAGATAATATTGAACTTAGTTTTAAAGCAATTGAAATCTTTACTGACGCACGACATTCTGGCAGAGTGACAACACAACGGACGAGTGAAGAGCAACGACAGGTTACACTTTTTCACGGTCGGTCATGAAATATTGAAAAAGAGAAGCAGCAAATGTTGGACAGCAAGACACCACCTCCACTGCGATCAGTAGCACGCAAAATATTGCAGGCGATATGTTGATGCCATTGGTCACGGCCTTTGTCGCCGGACAGCCATCCCGTCAGCGTCATCTAGTCGACACGGACTTGATGACCAACGAATCATCCAGCGCAGCTCAATCGGATGGTGACGGAAGAATGTCAGACCCTTTGTTAATGCCCGTGTGGGCGTACCAGACAGCAGCCGCTTATTTGATTGTAATCAGCATCGTCGGTTTGGTCATGAACATTCTTGTCATTATCGCCATCGTCAGCGATCGACAGGTAATACACCTGTGGCAGTTTGTCTTGCTGCTCTCACTGATTCAGTGCTTGAATGTTTCGGCTTCGGAAGATGACGGCGCTCAACTGGATGCTGCTCAATTTGGCCTGCTCTGACGGACTCATTGCAGGGTTCGGGTAAGTCTGTACAACATGTCCGTTTTTCTTTGATTCCAAATTGAAACGGATACTGCGGCAACGCTGGCGTGTAATTAGGGCGCCAGTTTCTGCCTCGGCTGCGCTACAACACGGATGGCCATTTAGTGACGAATTGTGCATCGCCTACGCCATGATCATGTCCTCTGCAGGTGCCCCCTTTCAATCCAACTCTCCTCACGAGAAATAACTCCATTATTCAAAAACTATCCGAAACAGGGATAGGATCGATAACAACTTTAACAGTTTTGGCCTTGTGGCGATGTCAGTTGGTTGTCTATTGCCCGGCGAAACGGAGCGGCGCTTTTGCCAACAACAACGGCGGAAGGCTGGGACATTGTCAGCCCGTCCTTTTGCTGGCCATCGTCTGGGCGTACACACTAGCCGTGACTTGCCCGCCGCTTTTCGGATGGGGCCGGTACGACAGGGAAGCCTCTCACATCAGGTAATGGTAAAATGCGATGATATCTTGGTTGCCTAGCAACCGTTTCATTGACTTTGTTAACGGCTCAAGTTACGAGCTAATTATTCAGTCTCTCAAACGTGACACTGTAAATGCTCGATTGCCTTGACAAGCGTTAATTGTTGAGAGCCAAATTGCATTTGTTTGATCGCGTCCTGATCCAAGTCATTCGTCGTCAAACTTGTGCCTCCGTTACATCCAAACAAGACGAGAAACTTTGCTGTAACGAAGCTCTCTTCTTAATTGCTGCACCTGTGCATTAATTTTCACCTGTGCAGGCCACTTTGTTCAAAACGTGGCGCTAATTCGTAGATTTGGAGACGAGTGCTTAGCGTTGCTTTGTTCCTATTCAAAATGCATACACAAAGAAAGAAAAAAACGAACGAAATTCATCAAATGTTCGCAAAGAGGCAGGGTAAGAAAGAAACAAGTCGTCAAGGTAGTGAAACAAAAAATACGGGGGGGGGGGAGGAAATTTTTGCACAGTATTTCTCAGACAACCGATTATGAACCCAAAGCAAAAGATTCAAGGGCAACGTTTTTTCACCAAATTTCACTGGAGAAGGTTGGGTAGGCAAATAAGAGCGGGAAACGAAAAATATGTAAATGACCAACGTCAACCGTGAAAGCAGCCTTAACATTCAATAAGAACATCAACATAATCGGTTTCAGTTCAGTAAATAAAGGAACTGTCCGAGTGTACTTACAGCTTGGATCCGTAGAGCACAAGAGTTGAATTTATTAGGCCGATTCACGTGGCTATACACCTTTGGAACAGGTGTAGCGTTACACCTAATCTCGTAAGCAGCCCACATTCAAGTGGGATTTAATGTGCGTGTACCAGGTGAACTTTTACCGTTTCATTTTTCATGTTGCGATTGATCATTTCAAACAGTTGCTCGGTGAATTGGGAGTCTAAAATGGACAACAATCGGCTGTACATTTTGTACATGTTTGCCTTTGGATTGTTCGTCCCGTTGGCGGTGATCGTCGTTTCTTACGTCAGCATATTACGCGTCGTCAGAAAGGTATGTTTTTTGTTTTTTTAAATTCTACAATAATTCTTTTGTCTCGTTTTATCGGATTGAATAATGACATAAGAGAATAGATCATTTGTAGTTAGAGACTTGTTCGATCTCTTTTAGTGTGCGATTGTTTTCGGTTTGTTTTCATTGAATTTCATGCATGAAATCAAATTTTGAATAACAATGTCAAAGTTGACATAATAAGTTGTCGGCAGTTTCAACTACCTAGGAAACCTTTAAGGAAAAGTTAGTGCGCGGAATTCTGTTAGTTAATTAAGCCAAAATGTCTTCCGTTTTCTTTGATCCATCCGTTGTGTTGGCTCAACTGCAAAAACAAAGGAATACCAACAAAATGATAACGAACGCATAACTTCTCCAGTATTTTCTTGCTTTGGCGTAGGGCCGCCTCTTTATTGAGAAGAACTGAAACAAAAGATTCCCATCATTTCAATCAGAAATGTCTTGTTTCTGGCTCGGCTTAAGTGCTACTACTAAACAGTCGCCTACGTCAGCCATCTTGTTGACGAGCGAATGTGTTATTGAAAGGCTCAACATCATTAGAGAAATAGAAATTCGTGGAAATCTATTCGGCAGACATCATTTCTAGATTTGACGTCTATGAATTAATATGTTCTGGCTTTGTGATACAGGCGGGTAAATTCAAGAAATCAATGACGGCGTTGCACAACGTCGGCCAGCCACAGCAAGAGATAGCTGACCAACAGTCCACCAGCAATCAGCAATCAACCATCAGCAACCAGCAAATGCAGACGCAACACAAAACGGAGCACAAGAAACAAACGAGTGACGCAGCCGAGAAACGTGTGACGGTCATGGTGGCCTGCATGGTCGGCGCCTTTCTGACGGCCTGGACGCCCTATTCGATTTTGGCTCTTTTCGAAACATTCACGGGCGAAATGGGCCTTCCGTCGAATGGCAATTTTTCATGGCAAGGCAACGGTGACGAGTTGCATTACGTCGGCACAATTTCGCCTGGATTCGCCACCATTCCGTCGCTTTTCGCTAAGACGTCCGCCGTCTTCAATCCACTGATTTACGGACTGCTCAACACTCAGGTGAGAATATCTCCAATGTCACACCGCAATTGAATTCGATTAATTTGTTGGTGCCATTACAGTTCCGCACGGCTTGGGGCAAATTTTCTGTCCGCTTCCTGAGACGACGTCAGCGTCGCAAGAATAAAGAGATGCGACCTTTATTGAGCTGCTTGGGCCATAAGACGCCGACGTTGAAGCCGTCGATGTCTGTCCATTTCTCCATGAAAGAAATGGTGTCCAACGAATCTCAATCGGCTTACGTCATGGCAACAAGAGTGCGCACGAGTCCTCCTGTTGCTCATGGGCTCCACCAGCAACAACAGACTGATGACCGAGCGCATAATTCATCGATGCCGGTCGTCGAACCTGCGACAACGACATCGGTCATGAATCCATTACAACAGCGTCAACAAGAAGATGCGACCAGATTCGTGGTCGTTTGTTTCACTTCAAATTCGACGAGCTGTCAGATCGTTGACGACATTGTCCCCAGATCGACGGATGAATCGGTTTTATGAAATTTATTTCAGCGTCGTCGATAAAACGGCACGTGAAATGATGTCGGAACCTTTATTGGATTTCACGCGGGGAAGAACAATTCATTTGACGCAGATGACAACTCATCGGGGTCGTGTTTCATTCGACATTTCAAATGTCAATGTGAGTGGAACCATTCTCCGCAACGCGCAACAATTTACCGACTGTATTTAAATGCATTTAGTTTTTCCTGCAAGTTTTCGTGAAAAAATAGAGAAAAGATGTCGGATTTTTGTGTTGGCACATTAAAGCTGAGGGAGGAGAAAATATGAATTGTCAATTCCATGTAGAGTGTTACGACGCCTATCCCACGCATCTGTCTAGCCTACGCAACTGTTCTGATAAATCGAAAGCAACTTACATTGATGTAACTATCGATCTGAAAGGTATGGGAATAACGAAAGGAAATAGCTAAAGGAAAAATATGGATAGAGCTTTCATGTTCAGCTATCCTCGCTGTGACTACTGATTTACGGTGACGCAACATTCGTTCTATTCACGTATTCACCGGGGGAGGGGAGAGGAAAGTCGGTCAACTCTTCTTTTTTCATTATTGCAAGGACATGTGACATGTTTCATTACAGATGGCCTAGTTAAATCTCTGGATGTTTATGTAGAGATGAAGCAAACATTGTGAAGGTGGTTCAAGGAGATTGGTGGAAAGCTCTTCATCTTTGAATGAACCATCGCCGAGTGCAATATCTGTGATGCCCTGATTTTGATTGTTTCAATATCCAGTACACACACCGGTCGCCCATTCTTCACCCGTAATCAATGTCGATTGAAAAATCTATACAAGCTTTTGCAGGCAAAAAGGCAGCCCTTTGAAAATAGGAAGAATGTTTGGCTGTAGTCTGCACACGGACTACAAGTAAGAAAAATAAAAAAGCTGTTTGATATCGGGCTCCACTGGATATACAATTGTAAGAATGTTTCTTTCTTTCTTATTGACATGTCATTTGCATGGGCTCTATCTTTATTCAATTCCTATATTAAAGGATGATGTTTATTGCGTTGTTACATGTCGGTGTCGTGTGACTGTACAGTGTATGCACTCATATCGATTACTACATCGATGTCAAACAATAACAATGGGCTACGCGAATCGCTTTCTCGATGGCTTGTATAATATTATTGCACTTTTTCATTACCACCATTTGGAACAGGGAGCAAATCACTTTGCGGTCTATAAAGATCAATCTGTTTTTAGACGAGACGGCCATCGCTCTCTCGTTCGGCATTGTGCGCAATGCTGTGCTGTATATTTACGGCGTGATATTAAAACATTAGCCAAGTTGACACGTCCCTTAAGCGTCTGTCGTATTATCGACGCACAATTGCGCAGTCTTCTCATCCGTCCATCTCCCCCCAGGAATGCGGATGCATTGCGGATTGTTCTTTTATTTGATTCTTTATTTCTTCCCCTGTCGCGACGAACGAGAAATGCAGGAAATCATGTGCCACTAATTTAGCAGTTTCTTTTCGCAGAATTCCTGCCCGATGTATCGACATCCACGGTGATTTTCTGGGCAATAAAACACTTCCGCGTAACGTGAAAAAATAAATATAGTGCCCGGTGATTTTTGCAATTACCGCGTTCATCCATCACGTAGTCTGCCGTCCGCATCGTCAACATCGCTTGGCGATACAGTATAGTCTGGCGATCCTAATCAATTCTATCTATATGAAGCCTCTATACATTAAGCGAGGAAGAATAAGAATAGCAACAACAACAAAAAAAGAGGAATGACATGGACGATAAAAGTGCATTGGACATATTGCCTCGTGCGTCGTCACGGTCGTCGACGATAGCGCAGTCTTTCCTTAATAGACAAGTAGAGAGAGAGATATGATCATGTATAGTTATAAGAGATCTACTATATATAATGGCCACATGCACGTGTCACTGCATCTTTAATTTACACTAGACACAGAAGACTGTACGCACGGCGTTCTTTATGACAGCCAGCACGGATAATCAATACTCGTATATACGTACGTACAGTGGTCCAACAATGAACGCTATCTATGGCCTGCGGATGCCACATTCACTTTTATAGCAGCCAATTGCATAGTTATGAAAGTGCGGTACGTATATTAACTGATTCGGTTGGAACAAGAAAATGGAGAATCCCGACTTGGTTCCATTAGACGTACGTGTTCACGCACGACTGCTATTAACACACCAAAAAAAAAGGGAGAGGCTTGAAAATACAAGACGGTCAAAATCCATCTGCCATATGAATCACATCGTGAAGACACAGAAGAAAAAAAATCGATTTGAAAACTATATTTTGTGTGATGACATTGGCGTCTTTGCTCGCGTGTTTCTTGTGCATCCAAGTTGTGATGTGAAGCACAGCAACACTGTACATAGAGTCACGACAAAATGGCGAATGCCATGGTTCCACTGTTCCAATCGTTTTTGTTTCAGTCAGTTGAACGCTGTGCACGTGACATAGCAGAGCGTTGAAGCTGCGTGAAGCCAACGCAGTTACCTCAATTATGTGTACAAGTTTTTTTTTTTCGGTAGAGAACGCTCCCTTTAAGATTTTTTCAAGCCCCAAAACGAATCGTCAAGACTTTTGCTACACGCACGTCGTGCTGTTTGCATTTCTCAACCTTCGAGAGATCCTCGTCTCTACTGCGGAACACACAGTTTAATATAGCCTTTACAAGCTCCTTTCATTTTCCTCTTTTATAATAATTGTGTATTTTTGCGCACGTCCCACTCGACGCCAACGTATGAAGGAAATGATGATACTGCTCAAATATGTATTATTTGTAGGCCTTGATATCGTTGATGCGTAAACGATGGTACGTTCGTATTTGATTCAACAGATAATCGAGCGTCTCCGGGGTGTTTGCATCCGCGTAAAAACAATGATCTCGTTCATCAAATATAGGTGGATAATAATTGAATAACAGTGCTATGCGTTTGTTGCGTATTTAGCGTGTGTGCGTGTGCGCCATTATCAGAAACGAAGGAAAATGAGTCAACCAATGATGAACTTTTGCTTTTCTCGTGATGCGCGTCAGATGAATTCGCAACACTTTGATGACTATTACATATTGATGCCATTTTAAAAAAAAAATGTTTGATTTCGGATCTTGATGGCTGAAATATAAAGATCGTTGAACCGATGATTGTAAAAAAAAAAAGAAATCCTCATGGGAAGGGAATGTTTTATAGACATTTCCGTTTCTCGATGCTGGGCTTGTTTTGTTTGTCACTGAAAATTCAGATCAAAAGGAAAAGTTTGACTAGATGTAATCAGTAAGACCAGCAGTAAGCGAATGACGCGATGTTCTATATGTCAAACTCCCTGAGAAATTCTGTGTATAGTTTCTTAAAGGATCGTCTTCCTTCCTACTTTTCATCGCGAAAATGTAATAGAAAAGGAAATGTATTGTGATGTCTTTTGATGTCGATCAAAAAGCCCAGCAAAGAGACAAACAAAAGCTTGTCTCAACGAGGACAAGAAATAATAGGTCACGCAGTTTATCGAGATTTTTAGCATTTAAAAACGAAGGGTAAACGAGGATTCGTCAACAAGAGCTGCAAAAGAAAAGTGGAGCACACACTTGAAACCAAACAAAAAATGGCAATTTATCCCGCACGCTCTCCGCCAAATATCCAATTCGCTACGACCTGCTTATAGAACGGCAAACAAGGAAATATGTGGAGCTTTTTCCTTGCCACTATACACGTCTGTATATACTCAACTGATGATGAAAGCAGCTGCGAAATGAAAAGATTAAGAAAAAGAGCTTTGCTCTGCAGAGTATAAAAGCAGCAATAAATTGCTTCAATTCAATCAGCCGAGATCCTTTTAATGTTAAACACATAGCTTTAATTCCAGTTAGAGTGTCTCGCTGTTCTAGTGGCTGAAGGAACAGACCCTGTCGATGGCATTTGAAAGAAGATCGTCAAGTTGGACACATTTCATTATACCATGAGTTAATTAAAAATACAAAAAAGTCGGCCATCTTTTGTGAAACACGTGCCCTACTTTATTGGCTGTCATTTTGCACATTGGCCTGTCGGGCCACGTAACCCAAGAATGCGTCTTAATCGATATTTCCAATTTCGTTCCTTGTATTCGATGTGTCTGGAACAATCAAAAAGCTGATTTGCATGGCCCAAAAATTCGTTCTGCCTTTTGACGTGCATCCAGAAAAAGGCAGAAATCGATGACGCACGAACAGATGAAGAATAAAAAGGAAGAGCATCGATTGGTGACCACGTCATTACACAAAAGACAAAACAGATCTATATTCATCTTAAACACAAAAAGGAAGAGGAAATCCATTCATTCAAATCTATACCCGAAAAAAAAAAACACCCATCCTCTTTTCGGGATATTATTCGACTCACGACATCACCCGCATCGCGTGAAAAAGGTCCATGCAGAGACGTGAATTCAATCAAGTCGTATGTTTTAGATTCCCAATTGTTTGCAATATGCGATGCAAGTCACGTGGCTTTGCCACATTTCTTTGAACACAGCACGACACCTTTTTCGTTCCCATGCTCTCATTACTCTAATGAGAAATTATGTAAAAATCGTTTAAAACCTCGACTTTTTAAATGATTCCCCGTTGTTTTAAACCAAATAAAAGTGTGTATCACTTGGACGCCATTTCTATCGAGACCTTTCTTTCTATTTTTAAAAGATTCAAACACAAAATACAAAAGAAGATGTCGGCCAAATCCAAGCCGATTGCACGGCTTTTGCATTCGAACATGATACGATGGTTGTTGACTGAGTGCTTTTGATTTCTTTCGCCGTTCGCAGGCAAACACGCGGTCCTTGCTACACACACATCAATAACTGAGATTGCGTATATATATACGTGAGCGCGTCGGCATATCAAGGCGGAGAGATTCTGCGCTGAAACACGTGACTTTATATCTTGGGCACTTGCGTGAAAAGGGCGGCGGCCGCATCTAGTGCGAGAGGTATGTCTCTTTTCAACAAGAACACCAAAAAAAACAAAAAAAAAGGGGGGTGTGCAGATAAAAAGGCGGCACAGATGTCAACGTTGGCGTTAGTCGTCCGGCTGATGTCCACTAGGGTGCACACTCGAGTCCATTGCTGTTCAGACCAGACGGTTTTGAATTTTCGTTGTATTCTGCCGGTGTTTATTGAACGGATCGTTCTGAAACTTATTTCACGGCCACTGGCTCAGTTCGTTGATTGGACGCTAATCACCACGACCTTATCGTCTTTGCGTTGATGACAAGGTTGGCAGCAAAATTGGCAAAGAAAGAACCAAACGAAAATCAGTCGGTGGTTTACATCCTAAAATGACGATAAACAGCGTTTGGAAAGTGAATGTTTGCGAGACTTTGATCGACATTGGATGTGTTCGCTCGACAGGAAACAGTGGGCCAACAGTCGAAACGCCATTGGTCGTAAGGGACAAATGATGGCCATCCCAACGGCTATCAACAAGACAAACAACATTTCTGGCGCAGTTTTGCTCGGCCACGTCCTAAATTTCGCCATGAAAAAGCAACAAGAAAAACAGCGTCACGATCTCTTGCCGTTGGTCGATTCAAATTGGTTCGACAACGGCACCGCTGCATCGTCCAGTCACATCATCAAAGCAGCAAGTGATGCAACAACTGTCGAACTGCTTATGCCCGTCTGGGCTTACCAAACGGCGGCTGTTTATTTAATTTGCATTTGTGTCGTCGGTTTGATTATGAACGTCATCGTCGTCATCGTCATCCTCAACGATCCCCAGGTAATATCCCGAAATTGTTTGATTGTTTCCTGACTTATTTCCTTATTTCGCATCTCTGTCTGTGATGGATGCAGCTCGATAAAAGACAAAGTAAAAGCCACACTATTTCCTGTTCTATCTCTACCCTGTCTCTTTTGCGAACGCATCCGTCGAAAGTTGTGTCTGACTAATGCAATCGGGAGTATCCTGTTGCTCACAGAACTTGTCTAAATGCATTTTCGTTTTGTTATTTGGCCGACGACAACGTCTAGAAGTCACCGCTGAACTGGATGTTGCTCAATTTGGCTTGCTCCGATGGAATTATTGCTGGTTTTGGGTAAGTCGGTTAGACGTTGACCCCTTTCAACCTGCGCACATCTTTCATTAACTGCCATTTATCGACACGTTCTTCACGCAAATGATGCCATCAACGGATGACTTGTCGGAAACGGACAGAGCTCCAATCTCAGCATCGGCGGCTTTCCAGTTTGATTGGCCGTTCGGCAACGAATTGTGCATCGCCTACGCCATGATCATGTCCACGGCAGGTTCTCGTTTACTAATCATTGCCGTGACAAACGATTCCATTATTCCATCGACAGGGATAGGATCGATAACAACTTTAACAGCTTTGGCCTTGTGGCGATGTCAGTTGGTTGTCTATTGCCCGGCAAAACGGGGCAGCGCTTTTGCCAACAACAACAACAGCAACGGTGGAAGACTGGGACATTGTCGGGCCGTCCTTTTGCTGGCCATTATCTGGACGTACTCGTTAGCTGTGACATGTCCGCCGCTTTTCGGATGGGGACGATACGACAGGGAAGCCTCCCACATCAGGTAAACTCATTTAAATGAAATAGATGTAGGAAAAAGTGTTGGAAAATGGAGATGCACGTGTCGAGGTCAATGTCAACCATCATTTGAATATTCGTGACAAAACGCCTATCCAAAACGAATTTCTCGGAAATTTGAATCTAGGGAATGGGTCACCTTTTTCCTACTTTGAACTTTGAACATAAATTTTGGTTCTCACTTTCTCCCACCCTCTTTTTTTTCTCACCTTTCCCTACCGTCATTATCGAATTCTTCATTTTTGCTATTATGTCAAACTCCCCTTAATAATCAGCGCTTGTTTCGTTACTGGCACACACTTTCAATCGCTTCTTTTAATAATTGGATGTGACGTCATTGTCGCCCACTAAAGAAGACGAGAAGAGAAGAACATTTTTTGTTGTCTCTTTCCAATCATCGAATCGCTAATAAGGCCCTCCGTGGTTTTATTTCGTTAGAGGGATGGGGGCACAGCAGAAAATGACGAAAGTTTTTAATGACGGAACGACGCCCCTTAATCAACAAAGAAACTTATCTTTGAAGATGTTTTTGAAAGGGCATTCACGTCAACCGATGATTTTTCCAAGCGATAGACACGGTCTGTTGTTCCAGTCAAATTTAATTGATGCCAATTTCGCCAACCTCGTTGAATGTTTGACGTATCTTGCATGTGGGAAACATTTTGAATGGAACGAGTCTAAAGTATTTCTACAAGAATGTCTTGTGTTGGCAACGGTGTGATGTGCGACTGGAATGCAATATCACGTCTCGGATATGGGCCAGGCATTTTCACATTTCCGCTCTGCGTGTAGCTACCAAAGAAGGAAGAGCACTGACAACAATGTGCAATAGTTGTTGAAAGGTCAATTAAGATTAAGAACATTCCACCCAAGATTTAGACACATCGAATCGTGAGATATCCGATTGAAAATAAGCAGCATGTGAATGGATGAATCAAACTGGCTGTTAACTAATGCTGTGACATTTCAAACAGCTGTTCGGTGAATTGGGAGTCTAAAATGGACAACAATCGGTTGTACATTTTGTACATGTTTGCCTTTGGATTGTTCGTCCCGTTGGCGGTGATCGTCGTTTCTTACGTCAGCATCTTACGCGTCGTCAGAAAGGTAATTGAATATCATTTTTGTTTGGCTTCGTTTTTGCACGTTGTCAACATCAGCTGATGTACTTTTGGAAACAGGCCGGTAAATTCAAGAAGACAATGTCGACCATGTCGCACAATGTCGACCAGTCACAAGAAATATCAAACCAACAGCAAGTGCAGACGCTACACAAAACGGAGCGCAAGAAACAAACGAGTGACGCAGCCGAGAAGCGTGTGACGGTCATGGTGGCCTGCATGGTCGGCGCCTTCCTGACGGCCTGGACGCCCTATTCCATTTTGGCTCTTTTCGAAACATTCACGGGCGAAATGGGCCTTCCGTCGAATGGCAATTTTTCATGGCGAGGCAATGGCGACGAGTTGCATTACGTCGGCACAATTTCGCCTGGATTCGCCACCATTCCGTCGCTTTTCGCTAAGACGTCCGCCGTCCTCAATCCACTGATTTACGGTCTGCTCAACACTCAGGTGAGAATATCTCCAATGTCACGCCGCAATTGAATTCGATTAATTTGTTGTTGCCATTACAGTTCCGCACGGCTTGGGAGAAATTTTCTGTCCGCTTCCTGAGTCGACGTCAGCGTCGCAAGAATAAAGAGATGCGACATTTATTGAGCTGCATAGGCCATAAGACGCCGACGTTGAAACCATCGACGTCTGTCCATTTCTCCATGAAAGAAATGGTGTCCAACGAATCTCAATCGGCTTACGTCATGGCCCGTCACGTGGTGGCCAGTCCTCCTGTTGTCCGCTTCGTTCAACAACAACACGAACCGCCAATACGACTCAAATGTCTTTCGCCTTCGTTGGCGTCTTCTTCATCGACGGCCGACGCGGACACGTCCGTCGCCAACCAACAGTCGATTCAAACGAGAGGCTTCAAGAATTCTTTATTGCCGCGCCAGGACGAAGAAGAGGTTGGAAACGAGCCCGGCAAATTGGTCGTCATTCTTTCCATCACGGAATCGACCAGCTGCACGACCACGACCGACGATCACGCCTTCACGGCAACGTTGGAAGAGGAGTCTGTTTTCTCGGAACAGACTCCGGTGAACGTCAGCGACTCACTTGACATCAACTTGTCTCCGACGGAAAATTAAATGAAGCTCAGGGTGGTGTTGTATATTATATATAGGAATGTCAACGATGGCCAGGAAGGGGACGCCGGATCGATAGTCTCTCACCGCAGGTTGAATTGATTGAAAGATGTGTTTATTTGATATCCGATGCACTCCGTATTTGATTTTGTCTGCTGAAAAGGCGAATTTATTTAGAAATGTCTGTTTATTTTCCGCGTTTAGTGTCGAGTATTTTAGGACGTGTGAACATTTGGATGGTGGAACCTCTACCGAATTCACGTAACACATTCCTTTAACAAACAATAATAGATTCGTTGTAAATGTACACCAATGCCGATGTATGGCTTCCATTTATTATAACAACACATTGATCGAATGATTTCCACACAAAAAAACCTCCTCTTCCCTCCATGTACATAATAATAACAACAACATCAAAACAAATTTATTTATTCACTACAAAATATACATTTACTTTCTATTCCTCCCTCATATATTTATATGTATCGATGTGTTTTCAGAAGAACAATACAGGGTCACATTTGAATACATTTAAATGGCAACAACTGCTGCATCTGTCTATATAAAACTACAACATGTAATAATCAAAATCAGACATAGTATAAATACGCCATCACAAATCATAGGCTCCAAGCTGCGTCAAAGTGCCGGAAACAAAATAAAGTTTGATGTCTGTATAGTCTCTTCGTGGAACCCTAGAATTCTCCCCCCCTGCTTTTCGCTTGTTTTAGAGAAAAAGTTAAAACATGTCGTGCCTAGGGCTAGCATCAGTGCTGCCATTATGTGCCTTAAAAAAATAATGAGCCACTTGAGGCCAACAAATCGATCCATTTTCGCTGTAGGCACCCAACAATAGGCATGTAGGCCTTAAGGGTTTAGCCTCTAGATTTGTACATTTACTATAGGATACGTCATTTTTTAAAAAAAAGGTGAAACCGTGAGTTATTCCGAGTGCAATTTCGTGAATCCAGGCCAACTTCTATGAGCTTATCCGGAGGCAACACGAAAGTCGGGCGGAAATGGACACGGAAATTGACGAAATTCGGTATGGACGTTTGTGTTACGCTTTCGTACGTAACGGCTTTTGGTAAGCCAATGGACGTTAATCGATTTATAGTAAACGACACGGTGCAGTTAAACAATCGATTGTTTTCCCCATTGGAAATCGATCGGTTTACGAGTTGTTACATAACAGTTATGCAACAGATCAATCATTTTTCGTTGCCAACCTTGTTGAAGAAGGATCCACAAGTGCTGCTTCAAAACTTGCTATTCTGTACACGTATCAATAACTGCTAATCCATGAAGAGGGGCCAACTTTACTGCATGTTTCATTGTTTTCATGTTGACTATATTAAATAGGAGACATTATTGTGTAGAGCAAAGTTTGGCATTTTGGGGGGCTTACATTGTGTGCTCACTCGTCCATCTGTGTTGTGACTGCGCATTATATCAACAGCTTAGAGCATCCACAGCAGCTTGCAGACAGCAGCTGGCCTCCTCATGGATTTTGCACGCTGTGCTGGACCTAACAGACAACATTGCCGCAAGTGCGGATTGTGCGTATACACCTTTGATCTTTCATCTCATTACATTCAACCACATTCGAAAATGATTTATCTACTGCATAACGTATATGTATAGATTTGGAATAGATGTGTATCTCCTTAGGCTATGCTGTTTTCGCGAAGGCTCATGTGGCCATGTTAACCAGACTGTAATAATCTATAATTGCAAACATGTCTGTCGTTGTGTCGAATATCATATAGATCATTCCCTCAAGCAGCAACTCTCTGTTGATTAGCAACTTGATTTTTTTTTTGCTATATCATTTCAGCATTTCCCGGGATATAGTTGATTAGTTTTAACCCTTTTTCTTTTCCATTTATGCTGATTGATTTGAAAGTATATCAACTGTTGCACGTGGGCTCGTATTCATTTTCTTCTTATTGCCCATCAAATATCTTCACGTCTGCGCCAAAGAAGATAAAGGATTACACGTGGAGTGTCGGTACATCAATAGGGGAATCCATTTCAATTTGCATGTCACTTTTCTAGCGACAGATTGAATAATAGGACCTAGATTTCTTTTACCACTTTGAAATACGCAGGCGCTACTTGCAATCAGCGAGCTGCTAACGTCGAAATCTCGCCAATTCCTCACCCCACTTTTTTTGGATTACGCACACCGTCGACATGCAAAAGCAATTGCTCGACTTTATTATTACATTTCCAAATACGACAAAGCTCCTCGACGTCCAATCACCTCATTATAAGCGAAGAAGTCTGTGTGTGATTGAGACTTTCCCGTATCTCCCTTTGGGGCAACATCTTTGTCAAAGAAAAAAAAAGGGGGGGGGGGCGAATGGATCAATATATGGAAATGAGATTCACATAGACGCAGGAATCCTTCGTCTTTTGATAAAATGTGCGCTACGTGCCCCAACAACCGCTTTCATGCAGAGAGTCACCGAGTACGTAGAAAACATTCCTTTCTATGCAAAAAGCTTCACTTTCTCCGTGAACGCTCATTTACGAATATGGAGAACGAATTCGAGTGTAGCGTGGCTTTGTACAGTTTGACATCTTATAAAGCTTTAATGGAAAGATCTGGAATCATACAGTATATACGTAGGCCCCTATATATAGATCTTCAATAGAGAATTATCCAACGATCTTCACACTTTTTTAAGTTCGATTCATTGGTGTTTTGTTACCGTCAATAAAAGAATGATGTCATATTATTTAGAGGAAAAAAAAAGAAATCATTATTATTAAAAAACAATTTTTTCAATTACGTGATGATATCGATCCGGAGCTCATCCGATTATTATGTCTGTGCAAAAGATTATACATACAATGTTTTGCAATAAAGAGATAATAACGTCTATACTCGTTCAGTATAGTGTGCAATGTATTTTTAAAACGTATACCTCGTGACTGTTGAATTCTCATTTGATTGCATCGACATGTGTTGTTATTTATTGACAAAAGTGTTTTTTTTTTCAATTTGTTCACATTCAATTTGAAGACGTGGAACATCTGAAGACTTCTACATTTGCATTTAAATTCACGAATGACAACAGATGTAAACATCGGTTGTCGAGTCTAATGTCATACTTTTCTCTATTCCTTTTTCAACAAGCCTTTATTCATATGGACGGGGAAAAGAACATCATCTGTTTGCACTACGGATTGTGGCACAGCAGCATTTCCTTTGAACGAAAAGCACAGGGTCCGTTTTACGGAAACACGTTCCCAGGGTCAGCACGAACGATTTGGTGCCATCAAAGAAACTCAAATGAAGGGGAAACATCTGAAAGAGTTGCAAAAATCGTTAAGGACGCCATCAGCCTCTTATATGTAGTCTATATAGACACGGAACAGTTATACGAAATGCAAATACTGCGGCATAATGTGTTTATAAATAATCGCTTATATATACGCATTTAAAGTGAAAGAGTGAGTGTGACTGAAAGACGGACAGGGAGAGGGGTTACATAAACCTAACCTGTGTTTCCTATTAAGCATGTTTACACCACTGTTATGTAACACTATCGATTACCGATGTGCTGAACAGATTAACGGGTTAGTAATTAACAAATTTCATCCGTTCTAATACAAAAAACTGATGCACGCAGTTGAATTCCGTCAAACGGCAAGGTGAAATTTAAAAGAAAGCGTAGAGCTCACGTGTTTACAACACAGCAGATTTACGTAACGGGTTACTGACAGCACGTGAACCTACGCTCACGTTCCAATCTTACCATGGCAACAAACGGATTTATGTAGGATTTCCTACACAACATATGCATAGACGTTTCACAGAAGATAGTCGAAGCTTCGTTTTTCTCCCAGAATTGTAAGTGCACGTGTTTCAAATCCTTCTGTATAATTGATTTGCATACGAAGAAGCTCGCGAGCTCAGTACGTACAAGACAAGCCTATAGACACACCCTAATAAATTAGTTGATTTTGAGCCTAGTGCAAACGATTTCCAAAACACGCAGCACCTTTACATTTGTCTCCTAATTGACCACATTTCAATGACAACAGAGGTCACGTGAAGCATCAATAGGCTCATTGGCGCAATATTTCCATCAATGCAGCTCGAGAGACTTGATTTTTGCATACGAGAATTGCACAAGGTGGAGACCATAGCGACGAATCGACACATCAAGTCTGCTCGAATTTGCATATCGCGATGTCTATTTGATGCGTGGTCTAGTATTAGATTTTCAACCGTGAAAAGATCGCCCTACCTCTTAGTGGTCGAACAAGTTTGGGGGCAAGGAAACGATAAAAAAAAAACTGCGCTTGTGCATGGCAGCACGTGTGTTTCGTGCTCTTCCTCTAGCCACTCGGTTGACGACAAATAAAAGACGATCGAGTCGTCAACGTCGACTTTAGTTGTTTGTGGCCGGCTGTTTGGGGCGCACACGTGAATCAATCACCCACCCTTAATGTACGTGTTTAGATGTGAGTCTGTTTTTTTCATCGTGTTTTTGTCTGCTTACCTTTTTGCGTCGTCTTGCGCATTTTTCGCTGAGTGCAGCAATTGATTTGCCGTTGTGTAAGAACAATCGAAACTTTTGTTTCACGTTTTTCGCATGAATTGCAAGAAAAAACTGACGTTGTCAAGTTCGTTTTGATAAACAAAAGTAAAGCCGTCGAAGCAGAAAAAGGGCCAAGTTCTGGACGGGAAAAGGTTGTAAGAAAACGTAACAATTGTTGAGAGCGAATTTGAATGCCAATCCGATATCGATCAGCAAAATGTTTTAATTGTATACGTACATAGATGGATGGGACGTAGTAATTATTGCCAATTTGGACGGACAAAGTGTTCCACCATGGCCGACTTGTATTGGCAATGACCACGGCCATACGCAAATGAAAATCGCTTTCAACGTCTCATTGTTCCTCCAAGACGCTATGGATGTAGTCGCTGGACTGGTGGAGAGTAACGTCTTGGTTAACGGATCTTTGAACACGAGCAATCAAACGGATGGCGATGAAAGAGTAATAGGCTCTTTGTTGATGCCCGTTTGGGCATACCAATCAGCTGCTGCCTACCTGGTTTTTATCAGCGTCGTCGGCCTGTTCATGAACGTTCTCGTCATCATCGTCATTCTCAATGATCCAGTGGTAGACATTCTAATAACTTGTCTTGACTTATTGCCATTTTTATGTTTTCTATTGTTATCTATCGTTTTTGATTGCTGCCTTGACGTTGGACCGGAAAACAACAGAAAATGACGGCACTCAATTGGATGTTGCTTAATTTGGCTTGTTCCGATGGAATCATTGCTGGTTTTGGGTAAATTTCTGCAGCACGTCGTCTAATTAGTTCATTTTAACCCATTTTGTTTTTCTAATTTGATTAATATTCATTCGGACAGAGCTCCAATTTCAGCATCGGCGGCTCTTCAACTTGACTGGCCATTTAGTGACGAATTGTGCATCGCCTACGCCATGATCATGTCCACCGCAGGTGTTTCTCCCGTTTCAACATCTTTATCGCACGGCAAATAATTTCGTTATTCCATCAACAGGGATAGGATCGATAACAACTTTAACCGCTTTGGCCCTGTGGCGATGTCAGTTGGTTGTCTATTGCCCGGCAAAGCGGAGCAACGCTTTTGCAAACAACAACAACGGCGGAAGACTGGGACATTGTCGGGCCGTCTTTTTGCTGGCCAGCATCTGGACGTACTCGTTAGCTGTGACATGTCCACCGCTTTTCGGATGGGGACGATACGACAGAGAAGCTGCTCACATCAGGTAAGCTGCTGTCATTCAATAGAATGTTATCACATAGTTCGTTTTTAATTCATTTAGAAATTGAAGAGCGATTTGATCGTACGTGATGTTTGTGTTTTACGGTCCCAAATTGCGCGAGAACATGGCCTTTTGGCAATGGCATTTCTTAGTAGGCTATATATACAGACAACTTGTACTTGTATTCTTATTCATTTCTTCTTATGCATACGTCTTTGTTCAATTTGGCTTGCCTCATTGTCAAACGAGAGTAATTATTGTTTTGTCTTTGTCATCTGACGCTTGTCGCCAATCAACGCGCTCGATTTGTTTTCGTTGAACATTTCGCAAGTCACCTTGATTTCCCTATTTATCTGTGCGCTATTGATTAGTGCCATCGTCTGGCACAGACTGCGTACGAAAACGACCCGTTGTTTTAAATGTATAAGGCTTCGATTTGCAACCCAATAGCTCTCTTTAGTTGGCTACAATGTAACGCCTTAAGTTTGAATTGATTTCTTTTGAGAAGCTGCTCGGTGAATTGGGAGTCTAAAATGGACAACAATCGGCTGTACATCGTGTACATGTTTGCCTTTGGATTGTTCGTCCCATTGGCGGTGATCGTCATTTCTTACGTCAGCATCTTACGCGTCGTTAAAAAGGTATGGTCTTTTCCATTCAGCATCATAAGCTTTACACTGTTGGAATACGTGCTGGCATGTCGCGTCGTTCGTACAGATCGTTTTCAAATGGAGATGTGTAATCCAAATGCGATGACTTAGATCTTCTTAAATGAAAAGCCAATTCAATTAACATATGGGGCAGCTTGGCAAAGAATTCTGATCAGAGTAAATGTTTAGCGTAGTCCTTTCATTTGAGGACTGTTCAGCCACAAATAAGTGGGACGGTACATGTACATTTGTAGCTAACAAAGCAAAGCTTACTACCTATTATGTACCGTATGGCTTTATACTTGTTTTGCCTTTGTATGACGAGTGCATCCTCTAAGCTTGTATACAATTCAGCTTTAAGTGTACCATTAATAATCTATTTGTTGGGACACATTGTTGGGCGAGATCAGACGAAAGAAATGAGGAGGAAAACGCAAGCCGCTGTGACGGGATACAAACACGAGAGCCAACAGGTCATTACGGCGAGAACAACGTCTCGTAACCATCCCGTCAATAGGCGACAAAGTCGACGGGTAATACGTAACGTCCAGAAGATGAGTAGCACCGATGCGGCTGAGAAGCGTGTGACGGTCATGGTGGCCTGCATGGTCGGCGCCTTCCTGACGGCCTGGACGCCCTATTCCATTTTGGCTCTTTTCGAAACATTCACGGGCGAAATGGGCCTTCCGTCGAATGGCAATTTTTCATGGCAAGGCAATGGCAACGAGTTGCGTTACGTCGGCACAATTTCGCCTGGATTCGCCACCATTCCGTCGCTTTTCGCTAAGACGTCCGCCGTTCTCAATCCACTGATTTACGGACTGCTCAACACTCAGGTGACTTTGAAATTGTCGGCTAAATCGCACTGAATAAAAATATTGGAAAAATCAACAGTTCCGTGCGGCCTGGGATAAATTTTCCATTCGATTTTTGGGCCGACGACATCGTCAATCAGAGGCGGCGAAAGTCGATTCCGGCTGTAAACGACGGAAGAATTGGCGTCAGCTGTTCGAACGGGCGACATCGCCAACGTTGAAACCGTCCGCCACCGTCCGTTTATCGATGAAACAAATTCATTTCGACGAATCGCAATCGATTTACGTTCTGGCTAATCCACGACCTCTGATCGCTAGTCCTCCAGTTGGCCGTTTGGTCCAACGAGCGCAACACCAACGCCAACCGTCACCCACGCGGATGTCTTCATCGATGGCTGATGATGAGACGACCATCGTTCACCAACCGTCGATTCAAATGAGATCGTTTAACAATTCAGAATTGCAGGAACGTGTGTTGCATCAACAGGAGGCCGCAATCAAGTTGGCAGTTGTTTCCGACTAGTCCCGTCAATCATTTCAGCGATGATCAAGTAAGAATCCGTCGCGTCTGGAACGTTCCAAGACACGCCCTGTGCTAAAAGGCGGTACGTCGTGTGTCTTTGAATATTTTTCAAAGTATTGCGGAATGTGAGTGGTTGAAATCTGGGACATGCCGCGCGTTTGCATCAAAGATGTTGGGTAGATTGACTAAAAGATAACGGCGCGCTATCAAAGAATTAAAGGGTAGTCTAGCTGTGTTTTAGGCCAAACCAACCCATAATGGGGAGAAAAAAGGAACACTACATTTTTTAAGGGCATTTGAAATACATTCAGAATGTTTGGTTATGTACAGAGGCATAGGAATGAATTCCATTTTTGGTTTTGTTTTATAGATGACTTGAGGCGTTCTTTATAAATAACTTTGCCCGCCTTTCCCACTCACTAATATAGGCAAGAGTTGCGTGAATTTTGCATTCCGTTGAAAACGAAGGCTTTTGCTCGTGAATAACGCCTTCATACAACAGCGTAGTTTCGTCTGTCATCATTTTTTATGTTTCAACATTTCCTTGTCGATAAGCACATCATCTCCCTGCTGACGTGTTCATGTTTTATTACCCGTTCTCTCCCCTGTGATCTTTTTTTTTTGAAAAAAGAAATGAGATTTCCTGTTCAACATTAGCCGTCAATTCTAATTTTGGTCTTTAGTTTTGGAGACTGCGTGATAATGGACGATCCTTTGAGCTATTGCAGTTGCATTTCTACACAAAGGTGAACATAATGTTCTAATTTAATGACTCACCTGCTGAGACGTTAATCCTTGTTGATCGTTAATTGAACGTGCGCACGTCATTTGTTTTGTATACGCGAAGTGCTAAAAATGAATAGATCTGCAAGTTATGCCCGTGTGAACCAGCAACGGCATATGCATTTATTAAGAAATGCCACCGTAAGAATTTAGTTCGATTCATGTGTATACGACTATATATGGCGGAATACAGCATTCTCGGAAATGATTGAATGTTTTGGCTGATATATGTGATCCTTCACCGTGAACCGGAGAGTTGTGATGCGCCCAAGTCATTGTAAGTATGCATCTAATTGGAAAATGGGCATATAGGCTAGCTCTTATTCGGAACTAATTAACGCATGTTTGTTCACCGCTCAACGTTCCCACCGAACCACGTGTGATGATTAAGTTGCTCCCCCTCATCAAACATCAACAGTCGCATACAATTTCCTTGTTATTGTGTTTGTTTTTTCTCGAAATTTCTCACGTTATTATTAGCTCGTTAGTTGGTACTGTTTCGTTATAGACCTTTTGAAATATCCATGCACACACCTTTTTTACATCTGCAAAACAGCAAGGATAGAAGAGATAACCATCAAATAAGTAAGAAATCAACGGCCAACTTTTTTCCAAATGGAAGGCGCTGTTGGTTTGTACAGTACCGTTACGTCTTGCGTAAAGGTTTTGTGTATACAGAAAGCAAGCCAACGTTTCTTTGTTAGCCTGGCTAGCTGCTGAAACTTAACTCCGAGAAACATCATATGCTGCTGCGGTCTTTTTGTATAAAAGAAAAGGGAGTTGGGGTAACTGGCCGAACGCGACAGAGAACATCGGAAAATTGGCTTGGTAAATGCCAATTGAGTTGCTGGGCAATGATAATAATGTGAAAGGGAAACACACACAAAAAAAATGTAATGAAAAATAGGAAACCTCTCGTCGGACTACAATGGCGCAGGAAAGGTGAACATGTTTACTTGATGTGTGTCTCGAAGAAAGAGCCAGCACGCGGGCTCATGTAACGCACACTACTATGCTCTATATCAAATGATGAAAGAAAACTTGCTTGACCTCTCGTGATGCTTTGAATTTAATACGAATTTAAGAACTTTAGTTGCCGAAAATATTAGGACGAAAATTTATTTGCATTCAATGTCTTGAATCTTTCTCTGTCGATGGATCAGTTGAACTTTTAGCGGAAAAGATTTGCCTCTCAAATTGAAATGCGTAGTTCTATATGCATCATGTTATTCAAGAGTCTTTATTCCAGTTCAATCTGCAGCAAAGTGCTCGTTATATTTACACGGATCAGCTGTCATCCAATCCGTTTTGATTGTGATCCGCATTTCTCCTATCTGTGCATAAAACATCGGCAGTTTCAATTGCATTCGACCGTGTCCACATGTAAAAGACTATCGTATGTAGATATATATGTACTGACACGTCTACACCTGGTTTACTTCTCTTTGCAAGGTAAATATCGATTTCAATCCCGTTGATTTCATGCGTAGACATGTTTATAGAGACATAATCAATCCTGCGTAGAAACTGTATAGTATAGACTATATGTATAGGCAGTGCTGGATGCATTTGGCTGAACAACAACGATCGATACAATCAATGTGTCTGTAAAGCTTCTTGGTCGTTCGATCTGTGGCGAAACGAGAATCAGCCAAATGGATCGTGTATAGCTACGAACAGGTATAAGTTGTGTTGAGATACAGTTGAGCTGACAACCAATTAACCGGTCGACAGCGAAAAGGAAGGAACAGAAACACACATTTAGCTGTGTACATTTGAGGCATTTCGGGTGACAACTTGTATCTTATAGTTGAACAAAACTTGGTCGATTCAATGAATTTTTGTTTTAGTTATATACAGACAGCCATTTTCTAGATTGTATATGTGCATCAGGAGAAACGGATGCCGGAAATCTAACGAGATTGTCACGTCAAAAGCATAGACACCAGATTTCGAAGAAATCAGATCCGTCAAGTGAGCGATCATTCTACTAACAATTATATGTTTCCTTGCAACTTTATAGCAGCAGCACACATAGTAACATTTTCTTTGCACAGCATCCAAGTTGGATGTTTCGTTTACTTTCACTCATTGTGCTGCTCCAACAGGCTCCGATTCCATGGCGACTAGCATCATTTCCGCTTTACACATAAACCTGTCGTTGCTTTCAGCTTCTTATCCGTTTTGAATGAAAGTTTCGGTTACACCAGAGCAAATATATACAAGTCAACAAGGAAGTAACTTTACATTTAACAGCGTCGTCTAAATATAGACATTGTCTGACCAGCATTTCGCAGCCACCATTGACGTTTGGAGTCATTAGAAACAAGCTGAATAACACATCATCAAAGTGGGCGGTTATTCTATCACAAACAGCGACTGTCTGCCCGTTACGTCATACCTAACCATCCACATAAGGGCAAAATCAATTTACAGTAGATACCCCTCTTATTGTATTAACGGAAAGGGCAACATATACGAGGCCTTGCCACTTGGAGTTCTTGCCATTGGCAACAACTGAAGAACTGCCGTTAAAATATAAAAATTGTATTGTTCAATAACATCTTTTGATGTTCTTTGTGTAGACCAGCAGTTGAACGAGTCTATTCGCATTGCATATATAGATTTCTGCGTAGCGATAAGACTTTATTTTGGGAGGGAAAGAGAAAAGACCCAATTTTTGTTTGTTTGACTAGGAAACAAGCAAGGTAATATCAGGCCGGCTTCTTCTTTTGTCAAACTGCTGAGGACACTTGCAAAATCCATCTAAGCCTGCACACACACACACACACACACACGTCATGTACAGAAGAAAAGGAAAACAGCAATAGACAGGATGTAAACAATCTCGACTATATATATATAAGCTCTCTTTTCATCTGCTTTATTCTCCTTCCATTTTTTTCTTTATAAAGCCAAGCCTTCTTATCATACAGGATTGCTGTATGCTATTATGTTTGACTGATTATTGAGGCATCTCTATGAAAAAAGGGAAAAAATCGGATATAGGTAAATTTCTCTTTTGTCGGCTGACGATGATCGAAAATCAAAAAGGATGACGTCACTGTCACAAGAGGCTTACATTCCACTCTGCAGGATTTTCGAAGGCTCCTTCTAATACAACCTGTAGTAATAATAAGGGCCTCCCCTATTGTTGAGAATTAATCACGGATACGTTGAACGGCATATAGGGAAAAATTGATCGATACATCAGTAGTCTTAAGCGGATGCTTAGCTAACGAGCTCTTTATCTAGAATGATTCTTTTTTTAAACAACGCGCTTTGAAAAGGTAATCACGCACGTCAGAATTTGCTCACTCGATGCATCAGTTGCTGTATAAACTAGAAAATGAGGTGAAATCAAGTTGTTCTGCATTACGAAGTGCTTAATCAGATTACGACCGTGAATGTATAGACTACTACGCGGGTTAAATAATCGATTGGCTTTAGACTCCATGGCTGCGTAATTAAAGCGTGACACAATGCATATTCGAGTACAGCACGTGTCTGAACAATACGATAATTCGTGGTAATATATGCGCGCGCGTTATGCGCTCTACGCAGCGATTATATTAAACCAACACAGCCGGAAAAGCTTTAAAAAAAACGAAAACATTCATTTTTCGTGAAACGCATCAACTCCGTCTGCGTTCGTGCGACAACATGTCAATTTGCAACAGAGGGAAAGCCTTGCTATCTCTAATGTCATGTTATTAGCAGACAAGCGTTTTTTTCTTGTGTCTGGTTTCCACAACAAAAACGCCCCCTCGGCACGTGCCTAATTTTATGCGCAATATCAGAATTAGACCTAGCCTTCATTTTTTATTTTTCAAGATAAAACTAGAGGTATGGAACACATATAAAAAATTGCCCCACCAGGTAGAGCTATTTTTCAATTTTTCTGTTTTTTTCACCAAGGACACAGTCGGGCACTTGCAGACATCAATAGCAATTGAGCATTGGCACAATAGTGTTGTTAGCTGTCTACTCGTTTCCATCTAACACGAGTGTGTCAATATATGCCAACGGTTTGGACCACAGTGCGAATAATAGTGAATTCCTTCAGCTACTTTCGATCGTCTCAATCACGCGTGTGCAGTAACGAATCACCATCATCCGATAAAGGATTGCATATGGTGACGTCACAACAGCAGAGAAACATATGGATCAAAGATACAAAAGTTTGCAAACGTTTCATTATATCGACGTAAGAATATTTGAATCTCAGCCGGAGATATTGGAAAACCGTCCGGCAGCACCATCTGTGAACGTGCATCCGAACGAAGATGTTGCTCTCCTCCAGATGGAAAACGTCTTCGCTTCTACACGTTTTGAATCACCTGGATGAACATAATCGTGTTACCAAAAATGCAATTGTGTTTTTATTTTGCATATCTTTTTCCCCAACAACGGATATCCGGCCGCGTGTAATTAGATGGACTTTTACATAGACGTCAGTGCAAGCGTACAGCAGTCAACTTTGAAAGCCCATCAAGTCTAATTAGATAAAAAAAATTCCACCCGTCTAAGACAAGTTAGCCAATTGCACAGCGTCCCACGCCTGTTTTACCCATCCGGAGAATGGAACAATTGGCGCAAGTACTTTTTGCTAATTCAAACTTTTTGGGGTGGACGTCAATTCTTTGGTGAACGAAAAGTACGAACATCGGCAAGTGTGCCACTCAAGTAAGAAACTCTTTGTTAATTTATGGAATGCACTTTCCAATATAAATATAGCACAGAGTTCGTATGCAAATTTGCGTGCTTTTGCAACGCTTTTGAATCATTTCAGGCTGGAATTCATTCCTTCTTCGTCATAGTACGTCCACGTGTGTAGGGTTTTTACTTGATCGGATTGAATTATTTGGCAAAGGACAACCCATTCACTGCGGACAGACCACGATTTGCTTTAACGCAGTGCAGAGGTATGTATCGCTGCATGCCTGCATCCGTCAATTGGCAATTAACTAATTGCACTTATCATTATATTCAATTATATTGTAGCAAAAGAGAATGGTGTCTATCAGTTCTCTAACCAATCGATAGCGACCATTAATCAACTAAACGGTAATGTGAATTGAGCGATTTCCCTTTGAAATGTGTCCAGCCCCTCAGTAAAATTGCCCTTTGTTCTTTATCTAGACTCTTGCTTTTTCGCTATATCCATTGACTGATGGATTGTATCATGTTTTTTTTTTCCCCGTCCATGTACAGATATTACAAAAAAAAAAAGAGACATTGACGGGCCAAGAACGAATGGCTTTCAATAACAATGAAATTTCTATGCATCCAGCATTCTCTTCTTGTACGATGTTACAGCATCGCTATGACGCCATTGGCTAAGCCAATTCGTATATGCATAACAAGATTAATGGCACTCGATTTCTTTACATTTAGGGAAAATCCTTGACGTGATGCAAGTTTAGTGCGACACCGACTGAAGCAAAGAAATAGAGGGAAATCTGGTACACGACACGTTAAATTTCTCCTACACCGGAGCACATGATGTGTAACACCGCCGAGATCTGTCAAATTTCATGGGTCTGGTACGTCTAATATTTTGTAGTGGAAGGCCAATCGATTTATCAGCAATTCTCCTTTACTCAATTATAAATTTTTTTTTTATTATTGGGCAATAAAGTTGATTCTCATGGTGCGTGTATTGCTGCCATTGTCGCAATTCGATCATCCAATTGGATCGAGAAAAAAAAATGGCCAGCCAATGTACGAAGTACAGACGATGTAATTATGCACGGCCGAGATGCTAATAAAGGCAAGTCAAAAGAAGATTGAATAAGAAAGGGTGAAAGGGGCATCAAATTGAGGTGGCAGAAACGAGGGGAAAAGAGAGAAAATATGCTGATATCAATAAAATGAGCTTCGGCAATCCAATTTTTGGCAAAAATAATGAAATTACAGCGTCTGCGCTTCGCATTTCGATAAGAGCAGATTTTTTTTTTTTAATTTTATTTCGAAAAAAGTGCCAGACGATTGACATGTAAAATTCATAACCCATCCTGAATCATCTATAGAATTTTAGCATAGCGCGCTAGTACGGCGCATCAGGGCCACTCCACCTACACCCCGTGTATTTACAACGCGGAGTGAAATGCCTGATCTTGCGCTGCTGCGACCAGCTCTTCTTCGTGCACCATCCCAAGTCTTAAACAGAAGTCTGGCGTATAAAAGAAGGTCTCTGCTTTAAGACAGACTTTAGTCTGGCCCAGTCAGCAGCTGGACATGACGTCGTCAAAGAGTTGCAGTGAATGTCTGTGTTTTCGGAATCGACTGTTTCTTATCTTTCACGCTGCCTTTAGCGCATCAATCGACTGAATGGAAACGCCGATGAACCTCTTAGTTCTCTTCAGCGTTCTCGTTCAAACACAAAGGGCCGAGTGGGCTGCTTATCTTTTTTACGGAGAGAACGCGATGAGTTGGAACGGCCTCGCTGGAGGAAAAAGTTCGGCAGGAACGGGACCGCAGTCGTGTTAAAATGAAGAACTTGATTAACAATAGCATTTCCCTTTTGAAAGTGAATCCTTGTACGATCGGCAACTCTTTTTCAGCCCGATCTATGGCCGTCTGCGCGGGACCACGGCCCAACGATAGACGTCATCGTTATTAGGAGTAAACAACGGGCTAATTCGTTATGGATTTTATCGGTGATGAGCAATTATGGCCAAGGGAAGAAGGCGGTTTAACGGACGATGATTCATTTGCGAATGGATCGTCCGGCATCGTGTCACAATTACTGATGCCCGTCTGGGCGTATCAATTAGCAGCCGTCTATCTCATCTTCATCAGCATCATGGGTTTGATAACCAACATCATCGTCGTCGTGGTCATTCTTAATGATCCACAGGTATTTGATTTGATTTATTTTATTGGCTATTCTGCCTTTTCACTTCCTGTCTTTATAATTTCACCGAGTGCATTTGGGATAACACGTCGATCATGCAGAATTATCATTCAGGGGGTATATTCTTGCGTGTTTCTCTCGAGATTCGTGTTAAGATGGTCACCTTGCAGCAGCAGTTGCATCACATCCTTGTGTTGAAACAACGCCCACCTTTTTTAAATACTCGGCTAAAAATAGACACAGCTTTGTTTCCTGGTTTTGATTCGGATGTTTACATATGCTGGACGTTTCTTTTGCCAACTGACTATTCAAGTCACACGTCCTTAAATGTTAGTCTTTTTATTTGAACTTGCGTTTCCATCTTTTTCTTCTTTTAGCTCTCTTTCTCCGTCCATTTGCCACCTACGCACATCATATACATACACGCGTTTACATGTTTCTTTTAGCGATGATGTAGTTTGCTCTCTTATCACCTCCTTCCCATCTATTTTGCATATTTAATTCTTTTCGGGTTGGAACTTGCACATCTTTAATAGAAAATGACCCCCCTCAACTGGATGCTGCTCAATTTGGCCTGTTCCGATGGAACTATCGCAGGATTTGGGTATTTATCTATACTGAATTTCAATAGACATCAGCATCAATCTTCTTTCATTGAAATTTCCATGTGCAACGTACCTGATTTGGCACTGCATTACACAGTACAACCGTATCGACAGCTGCTGCTTTGCAATTCGGATGGCCTTTCGGGCAAGAGTTGTGCGTCGCCTATGCAATGATCATGTCCACGGCAGGTGAGTCTGATTATCTGACAAGAGTGGCCTGTTCCATTTACAATGGTCGAAACTTCCCCAAACAGGAATAGGATCGATAACAACTTTAACAGCTTTGGCCTTGTGGCGATGTCAGTTGGTTGTCTACTGCCCGGCAAAACGGGGCAGCGCTTTTGCCAACAACAACAGCAACGGTGGAAGACTGGGACATTGTCGGGCCGTCCTTTTACTGGCCATTATCTGGACGTACTCGTTAGCTGTGACTTGCCCGCCGCTTTTCGGATGGGGACGATACGACAGGGAAGCCTCCCACATCAGGTAGGACGTAACCTAAATCAATTAAATCGACTATTCCCCCCTATAAATGCGCCATTTTACGGGTGCTCGACGTGTAATGCGATATTATTGACCTGTAGGGGAGAGTGGGGGCAATTGATACACTTTTTGGTTTTTTGTATTTCTTGAAAAAAAAACTAAAAAGTTTAATATAAAAATTATATAGAATTGTAGCCTATTATCTCAGCTACTAAACGATATTTTTTTTTATGAGAAAAGATTAATTTTAATAGTAGTAAATTGTAAAAAACTGAGCTCGCTTCGAGTGTTTCAATTGCCATGGTAGCAGGGCAATTGAAACGGTGTGTCGACGCAATTGCAACGTGGGTTTTCCCATAAGGAAGCTTCTTCATACCCACATAAAATGAAAATCACGATATCTCAGCAGCCACAACTGCTAGTGTGATCAAATTTTACCATTAGGTACAATGCGATATACAGATTTTTAAAATATGCTTAAAGTAGATCGTAATTTAGTTTAAAATATTTAAATAATTAAATTTAAAAAAAAAACCATTAAGCAACATGCTTTTTTAAATAAATCCCAAACAGCGAATACAAGTATTATAGTTGTGTTAACATGATGATTTACATTTGTTTAAATGAATTACGTCAAATACTTGCAAAAAAAATGCAACCACTCGCAGACAGGGAATATAAACAAAGTGTTTCAATTGCCCTGCAATAGGGTCATCGTTACATTTAATTATTTAAATTATTTAAGAGTGCAGGGAAAAATTAAATGACATTAAATTGTAGAAAAATGAATTGCAAATCATCTGAAACTAATTTTATTACTAAAACGTAGCGTTTTAGGGGTTAAAACAAAAAAATTGAAAACGCAAATTTAACAGACGGAGAACAAAAAACAGTTTTTTCGAGATATCTTAAAAAGTTTTGAATAAAAAAACTCGTAAATTTTTCTAAACTTGTAAACCCCCTCATTCTATTAACCCTAATTTTTTCAAGAAAATTCCTCTTATACGGCGAGAGAAACAATTTTTGTTTCAATTGCCCTGTGTCTCAATTGCCCCCACTCTCCTCTACTGTATTTCCATGTCTTTTACGTACATCAGTGCATATGGACATGAAAATAATGACAGTCCCATCCAAATTTGTAAGGGATATTTGACTTTTTTGTTTTATTCCAATGAGGCAAAACGAGAAGACTGCGCTTCCAAATCCCTATAACAGATATCGGGAGGGTCTTTTCCTTAGCAAAATGTGTATCAATTAATCTATAGTAGACTACTGTACATTTAAAAACCGTCATTTTCTTTTCTAAAAGTACGTCGACGGACAATGACGACGTAATGTAAGATGCTCTTGGTGCTCTCTTATTGATTCGTACTTGGGTTGAACTGCTAGTCTACGCAAGATAATTACAGTTTTCCTTTTCAATGGACGATCCGCCGTTCGTTATAATCCGGATAGACCTGTTTATAGAACTGCAGCGTGTGACTGTATTTATCCATCTATCTATCTATATATATATATATATAGGGTCTTATACAGAATATGTATTGCACTAACACCAATATCACGAAATGTACCTTGCAGCTGCTCGGTGAATTGGGAGTCTAAAATGGACAACAATAGATCGTACATCTTGTACATGTTTGCCTTTGGATTGTTCGTCCCTTTGGTTGTTATAGTCGCCTCTTACGTCAGCATCTTACGCGTCGTTAAAAAGGTAGTAAAAACAATGTCTTTTTTGATTGGGCTATCCTTTCTATTTTCGCTGTTGGATTGATGTTGTTGACTTTGAAATGTGGCTCAGACGGGCAAATTTAGGAACACTACGTTGGCTACGCTGAAACAGAAACAACAAAACGATCAGCAAACAACGGCCGACTTGCAAGAAGTGAAGCACCAATCGAATGTCAACAACAATCAACGACGCAAAAGTTCCAAGAGTAGCAATAGCGATGCGGCTGAGAAACGAGTCACCATCATGGTGGCCTGTATGGTGGGCGCGTTTATGACGGCCTGGACGCCCTATTCCATTTTGGCTCTTTTCGAAACATTTATCGGCGGTCCTAATAACTCGCACAACAACGTGTCTTCATTTCGAGAGGACGACAATGAAAATGTTGTTTATTTTGTCAGTGGAGTTTCACCTGGATTCGCCACCATTCCATCGCTTTTTGCTAAAACGTCAGCCGTCCTCAATCCACTGATTTACGGACTGCTCAACACTCAGGTAAACGAGGGATTCTTATAAGCAATACAATTACATTTTAGATGATGATTTCTTGAAATCATTTAGTTTCGGTCGGCCTGGGAGAAATTTTCCCTTCGATTTCTAAGTCGACATCGACATCTCCGTCAGTTTAGTCAGGAAATGATGGGCGTGTCTTTGAATGCAACCAGTCGTCGTCTACGACAATTGCTAGATTTCAGTTACACTATGAAACCTTCGTTAACTGTCAACTTGCCCATGGCAGAAATCGTTCCCATCCTCAACAACGAATCGCATCCAGAACCGCAATACAAATCGACTTCTTTCAGGATCGTAGGTGATGCCCAGCCCAGTACTCAGATTCTACCCCAACGTCAACCGGCTATCAAACAGGATCATAGAACGGAAGTTCGGTCAAGAAGCAATTCTTTGGACGATCGGGGAATCACAAAAGAATCTTCCCAAAGTGTTCCACGCAATCCTATACAACACGAGCAGCCCGTTAAATTGGTGGTCGTTCGTTTACTGTCTGATTCGACGAGCTGTTGCTACACGACGGACGAAACGTCTCTTGATGCCAGTAGTTGCCCTGTCGGGCATTCTCCATTCAAAAATCGATTCAACAAAGGCAAAAACAATCAACCCCAGCAAGTGTAAAACATTTAATGGCCAGTTCGACTTTGTTGTTTTAATTGGGCCAAATTGATTAGTGGAGTGGAATTTTTTTGTCAATCTGTTGATATTAATGAAAAATTCACATTTCTCTTCTCTTGTCATTCTAGAAAAAATCATCTAATCTGAGACAAAATCTTTGTAATTAGCCAGGAAAAAGAGTTTAATTTCTCTGAATAATGTCCGTAGTGTGTTCATTCCCATTGTTTGTGTACTCTCTTGAGACATTTATCTATTTTGAGAAACTAGAGCAATGCTATTATGAATCGTTTCAGCGACGATTTGTTGATTGATAAGCCTTGGACGAGAAAATGGGTGAATTTGTTCTTTGACTTGGAATTGATATTATAAAATCATGCTATCTGTTGATTGATCTCTTGTACGAATGTGTAATAGCTATAACGTACTGATACGTGATCTAGGAAACACGATGACACAGGGTCCGTACTCATTTCGTGATCTACGCTACTCGATATTTTTTACGTAACGAATGTAATTACATCATACAATGCACATCGATCGCTGCTCTACGTGTAATATACGAGAATGACACCATCAATACATCTATCCATCCAATAAAAGAAGATGCACGTTTAAAATGTTATCAAAACAAGTGAGACTCGATGCAATTTTTTAAAAGACACACAATGTTTTTTGAAGTTAAAAGAATTTTTACATAATATGCCACACTAGCGTTTGCATTATTGGGATGCTAGAGATGCAAAGTGATATTGGTGCAGTACATTGTATTCCGAAATTGGAATTCTCTTGTGAATTTTTAGAAAAAGAAAGAGCCCTACCCGGTTGACGACAGAGATTTGGGCATTGGGTCTTGGGTGGAAATAAATTCGAGAAATGTTTATTAAGGGTATAGACATGACAACGTTGGAGTAGATGTCAAGTGGATCGAATGACACCGTAAGTGGCACCGGATTCAAGTATTCAAAATAATAACGAATCATTAGGGAATAGGTGGACCTATTGGACATTTCTTTAGCTAGCCCACAACATGTTTTCCCCCTTTTCTAAACGAAAGACAACGTGACTTACAACATGGCCAAGTGTATTATACTGTCGAACTCCCCTAAGTGATGGATCCATTGCTGGTATGTGTGTGGTCTTGTTGAATTTCTGGTTACATTTTAAAAATTCTCCTTTCACATGGCTGCCCATGTAACTTTACCTCATAGATATTTACCATCAAAGCATTCCATCAGAATTCAGAGTAGTTTTTGTTTGGATGTGTTATTTTTCAAGTCTGTGTTATTGATTCCCATGTTGTCTGCTATAACTCATGGTTAGTGCACCAATAAGACCCAAGTCCATTCATCGTTTATCTGGGTTTGAATCAATGGAAGCACAAGTTTTAAAACTGATCCTTTTAAAAGATTTTAATGTCAAATGATTACCATTCCCAATTGTCTGTTTCGATAAGTTTTTTTGTATACGCGTACGTCTATCTACCGTCTAGTATCTTTGGTTTTATTACTCGGAGAAATGTGATTCGTTGTTGCCCGGTTTTTGTTTTGCTTCCTCTGCGTATCTGTCTGTTACATTTCCCGTTTTGATTTATTTGACTTTTCTGATTTTGCTAGGTTATATACCACAATATTGCCTCTCCGATGTTGCCATAATGCACTGCGGGATTTGCTGTCAGCTATTTCATGAAAAGGAAACGAATTTCACAAGCATTTAAAGGCCCGTGCCCGTGTAGGCATGTCTGTGGGGGTTGTCATGACGACCTGGCTCGGTAAGGTGTATCATCAAACAAGTACTACACAACAGTGAGCGAACGAGTGCCTCGAACGATTATCCACCACTCCAGCATGACAAAATAATGCAAGTAGATTAATTCGATATTTAAATTAAAATCTCAAGTGCCATTTGTTGTCAACGTAATCAAATTTTCGTCGTCTTTTCAGTCAGCAGCACTTTTATAGTTTTCATCCGGTTATCACCTGACTTTTCATCCCCTGCCCTGCAGTGGCTGACGTACCGTCGTTGATGTGAAAGTATAAATCGTTTTCTTTATCCATGAGAAAATTAGGCCATCGTAACAGCAGTGAACCTTCATTTTCCAGCATCTTATTTTTCCCTTTTTCTTTTCCAGCCTTATAAGAAGCTTAGATTCTTGTTGCTTCGTTGCTACAGTGTCGCTACACGGTGATCTTCTTCCGTCTATTCAACATCAAGCGGGCTGACGTCACACTGCACATTTCAAATAGTAAGAGAATCGTCTTTTCCAGGAATTTCAATTTGCTGCCATGCAGCTTTTTGTTTTTTCTATCTTTACGGGCTTTGCGTTGGCATCAGCCGTTGCTGCTCGTGTCAAACTGGGATCTATTAAAAATGACTTCATCTTTTTCTTTCTGAAAAAAACGAAACAAGAAAATCGATTCGTTAACGGCAGAAAAAAAGTGATCCCTTTTTTTTTTCACTTTTTGTTGCCTCTAGGTGAAAGCAGATCATAACAAACACTGAAATCGATCCATTTGTTTTTCTGTTGTTATATAGGACATCACTAGAAAGTTAACCTTGTAATAAAACCAATCAACCATGTCGCCGACTGTACCGACAACGACGGGCCCATCCAATTCTTGGATACGTCTCGGTCCGTCTTCACTTCCGTCTTCAACTGCCGGCGCCGTGTCGAATCTGATTCGAGTCGACCAATCAACAAGACAACATTGCGAAGACGACGGTGCGAAAGGCAGCAGAATTGCTGATGCATACGGTAGACCTCTGGACATGTGCAACGACAATGGAGCAGGGAATAACGGAAATTGTTGGTTATTGACGCATCAGAGTGTGTCATCAGTATCGCTAAATGGAAGTTGGCAGCGTCGAGACTATCACGAGCCAATGACTATGGAGACGGCCGAGTTTTGGATCCATCAACTCCGTTCCGTCTTGCACGAAACTCGCTCCAATCTCAATCTCATTGTTGCCTTTCATCATCGCCAAATGCAGAAACGACAAAGTCAACTATCTTCGGGTAGGTTCTGCTCTCTTTTTCCTTTATAAAAGATGTAACTTGGCCATGAACTAAGAGCTTTCAGGTAAAAGCTTTTTATGAAATCCGCACAAGTTGGAGGGGAATCCATTCTGAGATAACCCGAGCTAAATTTTATTAAGTCATATCTACTTTAAAATGGGACCGTAATGCTAGCTACGCATACGACATTTTGCCCTTTAGAGGCCTATACTTTTATGTAAGCAAAGAATATTTAAAAGAAATGGCTTTGCCAAATAAATATATCAAAATCGAGTGTGTAAAAAAAAGGGGGGGGGGGAATAGTTTGACTATTGAACGGTGGAAAAAGATGAGATGCAGTCAATAACTTTCCACTCGAGCCGCTCTTACATCAGCCCGTCCAGCCTTATCCTTCCGCATGGAAGCCTCTTTCATTTCGGTTTGGGAGATTGAGTGTCAATGGCATGACCTGGGTTGATTATTTTCCAAGGCGGATTATACTTGCTCCATGGAAACTGTGCAGGCGGGATCAAACGGTTTTCCTAGTTTTCAACCATTTCTATTTATTTTTTGTTATTACCGCGGAAATTAAAATGCTGCATTATTTACAGATTTATATGCAAAGCCAGCAGAGACGATGATGACATCCAAGTCTGTGGCAGTTCAGACAAACAGCGAATCGAACAATGGGAAGCAAATGGAGTCTGCTAAAGAGTCGAAATTGAGTTGTTATCGGAAATCAGTTGCAACACCGCGTCTGCCTTCTCATTCAGATTGCTCAATTATCCCCGCATCAAAGCCAAGAGCGTCCACCGTGTCGCTGGATGGATGCCGTTGCCCTGGCAACAGCTGTTGCTCACCGTCTACCCACCGCTGCCTTAAAGGAACTTGCAAAACGCTTAATGGGCAAAAAGTGCCACCACCTCATCGCGACGAGGCCAAGTGCAATCACCATCGTCAGTGGGAAAAGAATATCAACACATCCCTTTTGCTATTGAACGATGCCTGGCAATTGGCTGGATTACACACTCGTCAGCGAATGTCCATTCTCAGTCGCCACTATAGGACTCTTTATCGACACTATCGGAGGCTACGCAAACGGCATCGCAATTTGCGTCGATCTATGCGCCGCACGTCTCGTCAAACTCGTTACATTCAACACCAACTTCAGGTAATTTTTCTTTTATTATTTTTTTTAAACTCTATAGATTTCAATTGAACACGCCTTCGGGGCTTTGCACTCAAAGTCTGGGACAAGAGGATGATGGGAAACTAAACAAAGCCGCTTTTTGCTTTAATGTTATTTTCTGGTGGATCTCAAAGGCTTCTCTTTTATTTCCCCCCTTTTTAGGAGAATATCTCTTTTGTTCTTCAGAGCAAACTGGGATTTTTTTTTATCCGTTTTTGGCTGCAGAACTGTCATTTTTGCAATTTTAGTTTCATATTCATTTTGTTGTAGGCTACAATTTTTTTGCAAAAGGCTTCACGAAGAATAATGTAAAACCCATGTTTGCAGCAACGTTGTATTATTCAGTGTAAAAAACAAGTTGAAAA